>NC_090936.1:1253072982-1253332461 GCF_040938575.1 Ambystoma mexicanum
TTAGGTGGCCTAGAAATTTGGTCAAGAGTCTTGATGGTATCAAACTCCTTCTTTGCATGTTCTAGGGCCTCATCAACTGCTTTCCCAAACAGATGTGTTTGCTCTATGGGCTTATTTATTAGGGAAGCCTGAGTTTCTGGCTTAAATCCCGAATTGCGCAGCCAGACATGGCGTTTGAGAAGTATTCCCTGAACCAGGGAGCGGCCAGCTGTCTCTGCGGCATCTAAGGAGTTCTTTACGATGCCCTGGTTTACAAGAGTTCCCTCTGATATAGTAGCCAACAGGCGTGAACGCAAGGGTTCTGGTGCGTCCTCTGCTTCGCTGCGCAGCTTGCTCCACTGTGCATCTGCGTAGCTAGCTAGTAGGGAATTGTTATTCGCGATCCTGGTTGAGAAGGCGGCGGAGGTCGTGATTCTCTTCCCAAGTGCATAGAGCTTTTTGCCCTCAATTTTGATGTAAATATGTTGTCATCACACAAACACTTCTTTACACATGTAGGCTTCAGTGCAAGAGACTACAGGGAAATTCTGACTGCAGGAGGTAACAGTAGCTAACAGGAACATATATTTGTACATACACCTGGTTAAACTGCAGAGACGACCAGCTGTAAAGAAACAGTAGGTTCTCAGCGGAGATATAAGAAGGCTACCAAACACACCTTGAAGGACAGGCCAACATCCCAGCTAGACAATAGGGGTACTTTTCTTGTTATAATCCTTGTGAGCTGGATGGCAAACGTTGGTCTGATGATATTGGCTGGATGCGTGCCAGAGGTCTTCATTCCGCTGGTCACCAATACCTCTTTTATGGTTGTGGACCTTATATGTAAGTGTACTTTACAGTTGGAGTGCTTCAATGTTGACTCTTCCTCTAGTGGGCACTAAACTTCCTTTTTTCTTTTAATGTTGCTCTCGTGGTACATGCATTAAAATTAAAAGAGATTCTTTTTCCTGACGTCAACCTACTACAAGGTCACCCTTTAGCCGGGCTTTGGTAGAACTGCCCAAGTTTTCCCACCCAGATGAGCTGCAGCATATATGCTCCCCTGGGATGAAAAATTTGGCTACACTTGAAATGTATATCCAGGACAGCAACATAAGTACCTGGCTTATGTTCCTGCAGGTCTTATGTATGCCTACAGATGTATTGCTTTGCACCAATTTGTTTTATGTATCAAGTGATGCACATTGTGGTCCTCCTCTGCTGTTGGCCTTCCAGTTTTTCTTGTCCACCTCTGTTGTATTGTATATCCCTGCAGAGGGCAATATCTACGCTACCCCCTGCATAAGGACAGTGGTTACTGTTAAACAAAAAAAAATGCTCAAAATAATAAAGGGTACATCAAAATAATAGCTGAATAACACCACTTAAGTTTGGTGTATGTTTGAATAATGTACATTTGTTTACTACATGGCGAAAAGTAATGCTTGCTTTGGATGTATTGCACACAGTTGAATCAATTTGTATTAAATAAATGCTACTAACTACTACAACAGGCAGGATCCCCCACCCCCTGCCCAGCCCCCCCAGTGTTAATCTGATGGACAGCCTAGGCTGGGCATGAATAGGAGAAACCTGCTTAAAAGGCGAGGCTTTTGGGACTGAAGGCAGAGTCGACCACTCAGAGAAAGACCCAACGAAGAAACTGAAGGAAGCTGCTGCATCCTCCTGGACCTTAGAATTGAACAGTGAAGCCCTCTGCTGTGCTGACTATACAGAAGCTCCAGAAGGGACGACTTATGCCCTTGGGTTAGTGGGACCAACTGACCCTGAGACGAACTCCACTGGACCATCTTCCCTGATTGGCTGTACTTCTTCGCTGCTGCAAGAACCGAGTGCCAGGGGTTGAGAAATCCGTAGTCTAGTGCAACGTCTGAAATCCAGCCAGAAGCTCCAAAGTACCCTCCAGAAGCAGGACACCAGAGCTAGAGTCCCCTCACCAGAGTGCAGGACCCAAGGAGTGAAGGAAGCCCAACCGGTTTCCGATATCTGCAACGGTGCTGTTTGCCTGAAACCGCAAAGTGCTGCTGAACCGAAAAGAGCCTGTAGCTGCCGACGATCTCCCAAGTACCGCTGCCGGAACCCTCCAGACGACCTCTCTTGTCCCCATGACTGAGGCTCAGGAACACTGGGTCTGCACCGCTGTAGAAGGACAGAATCCAGCTGGACCACTCTTCTTCAAACCAGAGGTACTGTTGAGACTTGGGGTACTTGCCTCATTGTTTTTTTGGCTCTGCTTTTCTCAGTTGGGAATTACAGTGGCTTAACTTTAGAGTTGATTCCAACTCTGCTTCTACAGGCTGACAGTTGTGACCATACGAGCGATTTTTCTAACAAAATCTCTAACTTTGTGCAAGAGTTTGATTCTAAGAAGTGCCTTAGCTCCATAAACTGTTTCAAATTGACTTTGGCTGTCCTGGCTGCCTGTATACTACTCTAGCACATTGACTGTGATCTTGTTTGTCCCTCATAGGTGGTAACTCGTTTTAGACTTATTGCTGGGAAAGGCTTGCTTAGATTTCATTGGAAGATTTAAGCTTCCTCACATTTACCCAGAACCTGTTTAACCTTCCCTAACCTTTCCTTTCTGCAACTTCGGAATCTGCAAAGTATAACTAGTGCGATCTATAAATGCCATTACTGCCCTTGTGAACGAAGTCACCTCCGGGTGTAGGAATTGTGTATGAAGCATATCCAAAGGGTATCCACTAACTTGTTCTGATTCTGAAAAGTGATTTTAAAGTAGATTTACAGTGTTACATGAATTGCTTTTTTTAAAGAACGCTTATTTATTTAATTGACATACATTTTAAAATAACTATTTATAACTGAAACCTTCCGTGCAAGTGTTACTTGGCTACTTGTATTTATGGATTTCATTTGTACAGCTCTACAGCTCACATTGACCCCTCTTGAGATAGGCTTGGCTGCTCAGTCACACTACCAACTTGTGTAGTACAGACTTATACCAAAGGTGGGTTACCTAATACCAAGCAGATAAGTGTTGTGTAGTCTCACGCAGTGTGACTGCACCAATTCTTACCCAATAGTCCCGAAGTCAATAAAACAAAAAAGGTGAGAAGGCTTCTCCACATCAAGTTCTAGAACAGAATCACTGGTGCACTTGAATCAGTCAAAAAGCGTTCGGATAGACCTTGCACGTAGCTTTAATTCTAGCATTGCTTCTGACTCTTCTGTTCTTGGATGAATTGTTCTTGGATGAATTAAGATTCTCATAGGTTTCTGGAGTTATAGGTAACGTCACATGCTCGTCAGGGTTGTTCAAGTTGGTGAGTCTCTTCCCTCAGGAACAGGGGCGTAACTATCTGGAGCTGGCATAAGGTAGTCAACAGACACTTCACGCTGTTGGGAAGGGGGCAGCCCCTCCCACCCCCATAGATGCTTTAAAGTGAGGCGAGATGCCTCAGGGGGGGGACAGTGAGAGGGATGCCTTCCTGTTAACAGGACCCCATTTAGTATAACCAAATATAGTCTAACTAATAATACAGTCTAAGGCACGAGCAGCATCGCTATTTTGCGTATATAATAGTAATCATTGGTAGAAGGGAAGGCTCACGCTGCAAATGCAGCATTGAATGCACTAGGCCCAAATTCACGGGACAACACAATTCCCCAGTCATGCCCGAGCTCCCATGAGGACAGCCCACACCCCCAACCGTCACAACGCCTATTCATTGTTCTCACAGTGTTGCAAAGTTGTGTTTTTTACCCAAGAGCAATGTGCCCTAGAAGGCTGCAATCAGATACTGGCACCTGCCTTGCACGTTATTGCATACTGGCCAAAACATGACCCAGCCCATCCCCAGACACCCACGAGTTATAGCGCATATAACTGACTACACCTTAAGATCTCTGAATTCCTTGGCATTAGGTACCCTTTAACCACCAACCCCAAAGCAACAAGTCCTGAGATGTTCAAAGAGGACGGACAGGGGATATAGAAGCGACAATCCTGTGATTTGTATTGCAAGGTGCTGGGAGGGATAAATTATAGTACAAAACGAAGGTGGAGTCCTTTCAAGCAGGATGTCGTGGAGGGGAGTGAGTGAAATGTGTGAAGGTTAGAGTGCCCTGGAACCTCCTTTGTGTCCGTCTTAAGGCCTGCCAAGTGCACAGCATGAGTGATAAAATATTTGAAAGGTAGGAGTATAATGAATTTGCTCTATGACCTTCGACGTGAGAAGATGAGCCCTACCGCATCCATGTGATGGAAGACTGTCGGACTGGGCTGAGGCCAATAGACCGGCACCCCTCACGGGTAAAGGTGGAACATGTTTAGAACCATCCAATCAGCCGCACACGTTTTTACTGTATGTTGTTGCTGTGCATCTTTAAGAGCTTCTGCTTGTACCTTTTTTCAGCAGAACATTCTTAGCAGCAGAGTTCTTTGCTGTTGCTCTCATCTGCGTGTGAGATTAAAACATGTTATCCTTACAAGATCGACTTGGGCCTTTCTTTCCTAGCGGGTTGTATTTTCTCTGGTGTGAGTGTTCAGGGACTTGCCTTCAACGTGTACCTTTCTTTGGAGGCAGGGCTGGTAGGACGGCTGTTCTTGAGCGAATGAGTTCCAGTAGCGACACCGAAGGTCTGTAGCAAAGTCCAAGTGCTTCTTTCTCGTGTATCTTCTCCAGGACATATTTCCCAGACTTCAAGGCGCTCTGCGACTTGTCTTGGTGCTGTGGTGCTTCATCACCAATGATGGAGTGTCAGGAGATTTATGAGAAGCCGCTGGTCTGGCTTGGCGAGAGAACTACAAGGATTGCATTAATCATGCATATGCATGAGAGTGCCAAATAGCAACTCAAAGCGTTTTACCGTCACATTAAGAGAAAGGGGAGGTAGGTTATTTATGCTACGTTGCACAAAAGGTACATGATTCACCCAATTACCTCCAGAGGATAGGATGAAGTTAGTCAAGGCTTTCCTTACCTTCCCACTGGTTCTCTAAACGACTCCATTACCTTGTTGGCAAAATGGGTTAGAGAAGTGCAGAGTAGAACCCCAGCTGGACTGCGCCTCTCTTAAGGCTTTGCCAGAGAAGGCGGGCCCATTGTCAGCTTGGAGTAATTTTGGTGCCGTCATAGCTATCAAGGACAGCAAACCCTTTATGACCTCTTTACAATCTGCTTTCTTCCGGAGAATTAGCCAAGTGAATCTTGTGCACGAGTCCACCACGACTACCAAATATTTGGACTTGTTGACAGGTGGCAGGGGACCTACGTGGTCCATATACATGCATTCAAATGGCACTGTCGCCCTTGTTAATGTGCTCTCTGGTGGTTTTCGGGAATTGTCCACAGTTGTTTGCAAACATAGAGCAATTCACTATGTACTGTCATACTTCTTTGCCAGGCCCTGGCCTCAATATCTTTCTCACAAAAGTCACGTAGTAGACGACACCCCAAAGCGGGTTCAGGCTACACTTGCATGTTCTGTAGAGATGCATTTAATCTATCCTGCGTGTTCAGTAGTACCATCAACAGGGCCTTTCACTGTTTTCTCTTTTACAGCACAGTTGTAAGCAGTTGGGAACATGCTGTTATGTGCTCCTCTATGTATGTGACTGGGCGTGCTAAGGCCGCTACCTCTTTCTCTACAGTCCGCTGCCTTACAGACTGCTCAGCAAGTGCATTGCCTGCTCTGTGCACATCATTTTTTTCTGTGTGCTTTTGTGTTCATAACCCAGATGAGAGGCCTAACCTTTTTAAAGCCCCACCTCCTTGGCACCTTCTGGTTGCTGCTCTTTTTCCCTATTTAAGGAGCCCTCCAGCCTCTTTTCCTTTGCAGATGGGGAGCAGGTGCAAGTGGCTCTAGGTCACCTAGGCTAAACCCTGCCTTTTCCCTCCTGCTCTTAACTCTTAGATCAAGAGCGTCTCTCGCCCGGGCAGACCAAGAAAAGGGCAGACCAAGAAAAGGGCAATTCCTGTTTGGACCAGGAGGACCCAGGGCCCGAGCCCGTGCCCAGACAGCAGGTAAGCATGCACCAACATGTGTTTACTCCCTCTGTCCCCGCAAGCCACCCCCCCGTGATGTTCCCTTGTGCCGTCCCCCTTCTCACACACAGGTGTTGTCTGTTTTGCTCGATTCTTCGACCATGCTCCCCCAACCCACTCCACCCTACTTCTGCACGAGTCTGTCCTGATACATTCTGGTTTCACCATCACCGTCTTGAGACCAATGCTGGATTTGACTTTTATGGACTTCATTGATTCACGGTGCGTCACTCTTTCTCATGGTGGCCCCGAGTCATGCTGTTCCCATCTTCATCTTGTATCCAGGCTTGCAACATTATGTGTTACTACTGACTTCTGCAATTGTATTCGCTCTCCCCTCTTGCTTCTCCACTTTTGTCTGCTGTATTTTCCCATGTTCCCTCCCTTTCCTGAAGTGCTTTGAAACACATTGTGTATAGGCGCTATATAAATAAACTATCATATCATACGTAATCAGACACAATTAGAGGGGGCTTCTGTGGATCAATTTGTTTCAGTGACAAGAGGAGGCCTTGTAACTCACCAACCTGAGGTGAATTGTCCCCTAAATATTTTGTTTGGGTATCCTAGTGTTCAAACTCATTATGGTTGAATCGCCTTTTTACAGCGTTAGGCAAGATTGTATGCAGTAACCTGTGGGAGACTACACCAGCCTTGCCCTCTTGCCAATAGGGAACCCAACCGTTGGTATAAGTCTGTACTACACAAGTTGGTAGAGTGACTGAGCAGCCAGGCTTATCTCAAGAGGGGTCAACGTGAGCTGTAGAGATGCACCATAGAGATTCACAGTGACAAGAAGTACAGATAACATGTTTACTCAAGGTTTCTTATTAAAATAATTATTTATTAATTTAACAGTCAGTTTTTAAATAAGCCTTCCTTAGAAGAAATTGGCATCAATAAAAAAAATACACTTCAAAATACACTCCTTCATTTCAATAAAGTAAGTAGATACCCTTTTGGGATGACACACAGACACTTCCTACACACTGAGGTGACTTCAATTGCTAGGACACTGATATATCACTTTAACAGTTAATGCAATACTGAGGTTGTGGAAAAAGAAGGTTAACAAGTTTCTCTGAACAGTAAGTACTTTACAATCCCCCAATGAAGTATAGGTCAACCCTTTCCCAGCTATACAAGTAACATGTGTACGACTTTTTTTGAGGGACAGATAAACACAAAGTCAAAGCTGAGACACTTCTGGAAGATAGCACAAAAGTCTTGCACAATGTTATAGAGAGTTTGTAGATAGGAATCACTGTTGTGCCACAAGCTGTAAGACTTGTGAAAAGATAAGATGCAAGGAACTCTGCAAAAGGCAGCTACTGCAAGTCTCCAGTGAGAACAAGCAAGCTACCTGCAACAAGAGGCAAGTACCACTAGTAAGACAGTCACTTAAGTCTGCAGAAAACAAGATTCAGCTGGCTTCTGTTCCTGTTGTAGTCCTGCAGGCCCGGTGTTCCTGGGCCTCAGTCGCGGGGACAAGAGGGAGGACGTCTGGGGACTCATGCACTGCGGTTTGAAGGTCGGTGGCAGCAATTGGCTTTTTTCAGATCAGCTGCACTTCACGGTTTCAGCTACCGGGCAATAGCACCACTGTGGTTCTTGGACACCTTGTGGGCTCCCCTTGCTTCTGGTGTTCAGCCCTCTGTTGAGGTGGCTCAGGCTTGGGGTGTCCTGCTTCGAGGGAGTCCTTCCGATCTTCCTGGAGCTCGGGTCCAGCTTAAAGACGATGCACTCGTTTCTGGTGTTTGACCCCTGGCACTCGGTTCCAGCAGCAGCGAGGAAGTACAGCTAGCAGGGAGAGGATTTCCAGGCAAGTTCGTCTTGCGGTCGATTGGTCCCACCAACCCAAAGGGAGAAGTCGTACTTTCCGGGCTTATCTGGTCTTCAACGGGCAAACCAACGTTCCAGGAGGGTGCAGCAAGCTTCTCTTCCAGTTTCTTCTTCGGTTCCTGCGTCCAGTGGTCGACTGCCTTCTGTCCAAAAGACCTCACCTTTTGTGCAGGTTTCTCCCATTTATTCGCAGCCCAGCTGTCGCTCACAGCAGGATGGCTCCAGCCGGCCGATTACCTTTGGGTGCATTCCTGTAACCAAGGGGATTAAGCACAGGGAGTTTCGGGCACCTTCGTCACTTCCTGCCCCTGCCAGCCATACTGGAGCCAGAGGCGGGCTTTACTCGTGAATCCTGCCAAAGACCAAACAAATAAAGGGACCAAACCTGGTTTGGCGCACAGAGTAAATCCCAGGAAGGACCTTTCCAACATGAAATGGCAAAATAAAAAAAAGACTGGGCCATTTTGGCAAAATGGGGACCCATGGGTGCTTTAACAAGGCTGCAATTGCAGCCCGTGGTAAAAACACACAATGGTAGTAAAAAGTAAACCACAGCCACCAGCCATAAATTGTAGAAAGGGTAACATAAAAATGTTACATGAGAAACTAGACAAAGGAGATACTAAGTAACCCCTCCAGCTCTCTATTGTGAGATAGTGTGTGCTGGGTCTAGAAAGTTGCAAAATGTACATAAAGTCAATTTCACTTCACTGCTCTGGGAAACAGTAGTTTATCCAAGAGAAGGTATTTAAACCTTATGAGAAATCCACAGGACTTCCCTGTGCCGCTGCACTGAAGGTGCTGTGTGACAATACAAAAGGTGATGCCTATGGAGTTTGTCAGACTCCACAATTATGATAAGGATTTGGCTTTGGTAAACAGAGTGTACCTCATCATCCAGGCATGGATGGCTACACATGGTCTATGTCTGAATGATGATAAAACCAAACTCATCATCTTGAGCACTCCCACCAACCTAAAACAACTAGGCCCTGAATACCCTTCCTTTATAATTGATGGTAACCTTATGAAGGTGGCCAAGGAGGTAAAGACACTAGGATTCTATCTCGACTCCACCTTGTCCTTCTCTAAACAGGTCAACTCACTAGCGTCTACTACCGCGTACATGTGTAAACTTATTAGAACCGGTAAACCCTTTCTCTCTAACAATAGTTGCATCATCTTGGCCAGAGCATTTATTCTGTCCCGCTTAGATTACTGCAATGCCCTCTACATAGGTTCAAACAAAACTATTATCAGGAGAATTCAAACTCTCCAAAATAATGTCTTAAGAGCAGCCTTAGGCATTGCCAGAAGAGATCACATCTCTGAGAGAAGGAGAAGAAACAATTGGCTTTCAACCAATGATAAAATACTCCTAAAACCAGCGTCACTCACCCACAAATCACTAAACAATGCTGCTCCGACGTACCTCTCTAAAAGATTCCACAGGCAGACATCTGCAAGACCTTCCAGACTAGTCAACCTGAACTGTTTGTCCGTTCCCAGATTCAAACTATCCATGGTTGGAGGTTGGAGCTTCCCTGTAAAAGCAGCCCAACTCTGGAACTCCTTGCCCCCATCACTCAGAGAAGACTAATCTTACCTGAACTTCAGATCAAATACTATCACATGGCTCAAATCCTCCGACCTGTAAACCCATCAGCGTAATTTGCACCCTGGGACCCTACGCCTCTGCAGCGAAGATGTGACTAATTCAACACTACTCCTGATGCACTGTAAAATGCAATTCATGTATTGTGTGTCATATGTCTAACCTGCCCAAGATCTTCTAGACCTCATCAATCCATGCATGCATTGTATGTCACCCTATATAATTGTATGTCATTCTCTAACATTGTAACTAAGCTTTGCATATTCTTGTAACTGCTGCGCCCTGATACCACCGGGTCTGGTGCACATTACAAATAATAAAACAAACAAACATACAAAATCATACAAACGCAGAGTTCTAATCAAACAAAAATACATGAGAGAGAGAGAAAAAAGGTTCACTCTCTCCAGCATTAAAAATTAAAAAGTCAGCGTCCAGCAAAAGAGCTGTGGGTCTCTAAGGTTGAAGGGAATTAACACAGAAATGAGAACTCTCGCTAACACTGCACGGACAGAGGGGAAAACACGAATCTGGTAAACAAAAGAAGGCAGACAAGACATGTTTTTTTAAAGCCTTGAATACGATCACCGAAAAGAAACTCCCAACTAACACCAAAAAGAGAACAGAAGCGTCCTCGGCAATCTATGAAATGGTCAGGAGCAAGTGAGTTTGGCTCGAGAACAAGACAACATTAATAATTGGAAATGAATCCCAAAGCTAAAATTAGCACTGGGTCACAAACGAGGGACATTGTTAATACACCAGCCAAACCCCTACGGCTGGCACCAATCTTCTGTAAAAAAAAGGAAAACAGAAATGGCCAACGATGAGGAGCAGGCAGGATGAAACTTCAGTCCAACTCGATGATCAATTCTACAACTCTTCCGGCAGATGACAAACTAAGCGGGGATAATGAAATCGCAACAACCGCACTACCTAAGGTCTAAACAAGACTCTTGAAAAAAACATTTGCAGCTCCTAAAGTGTGGCTGCGACAAATGAATCGGAAAGTAGGTCAGAGAGCATTAAATCGAAGCAACATTCTATCAATCACCAAAAAGGTGCCGCATGTATATCTCTTTTCCAGCCAAGACATGTAGCGTATATCCTTTCCCTACGCAAAAAACACTTATGTTGTTGAAATTATTTTAAAATCTAACGTAGGCATGGACCCTTTATCGTCATCTGCCAGTGACCTTAAACATGTAGGAACAGAGGTGTTTGATCATCTGTTTCTGAAAATAAATGTCAATGAAGATTTGCTTTAGGAGAGGTGGGGCTAGGAATGTTTTTGTTGGAACACGAGGGGACCCTCTGCTTTTAGAGATATCGCCACAAGCAGGCTAATCTTTCACAGCCACGATCTGATTTTTATTCAAGAGACGTGGCTAAGGGAAAGAATAGAAATAGATGGCTTCACAACAGTCGTACAGTTGGCTACCTGCCCAAATGGGGGCAGACCTTCTGGGGGCCTGCTTGTGGCAATCCGAAACTCAATATGGTACAGTATTGAAGGTGTTGGTACTCTTATACCAGGTATCTTAGCAGTTAGATGTGGCATAAGATGGGATAACATAATGAGAGGACTTGTATTGATTAATATATATTGGAACCCTTTGGGTAGAAATGTGTCATCTTTTCTAGAAGACCTATCGAATATACTCAGACAAATCTCTTTTCCAAACGACCTTGTGCTGATAGCAGGCAACCTCCTCAATGCACACTGTTCATCTAATACGAAGATGCCTTTTAGGACTTCTATAGGTAGTTCCAACTGGGAGACCTGGAAAAAATGGTTTCTTGATTGGAACATGCAGATTATCAATTGGAAAAGGTTACAGCAGCAACATGGTCCAATATTGATTATCTGGTGGTCTCCCCAGAACTCTTCCAATGATGTGCACATTTTATAATAGAATCATCGAGCTCTAGTGATCATAGTTATTTACAAGCCTTGTTCACTTTGGGCCTTCCCAACAGGATCAATGCATATTCTCCCAGATTACAAGTAAATATGAAAGTTAACAGAGTTGGAGGTTTTACAAAAGCGGGCTCTAATTTTAATACAAAATTGAAATATTATTCAGTAGGGTTCCGAACCAGAGATTCAGAATCTCCTGTCGCCTGGTTGTTTTGACGAAGGTTTGTGGGATAAAGAACCTCAGAGGTACAAGGGGGCCCCCAGAGTGAATAACCATTGCCATAACTTTGACAAAGAAACCTATCTGAAAAACAAACTGCATAATAAGAGCCTTCGCACCCTCAAATTCCTAGCCCTCACACAGAGCAGATTCTTATCAAAAAGAAAGAACTCTGTAATAAATATTGCACCTGGTCACGTGAACATAGGTTCATGCACAACACTCAGGATGGACAACTAATGTTAGAGGCAGGGTTTCCTTTGCATGCTAAGAATTTCTGGGCAATTGTCAACAAACAGACGCTCTCACAAGGAGTCCAGCAATCAACCATAATACCTTAAAGTGTTTGGTTAAAGTATTTTCAGAGAAGTACCAAAACAATTAGTATTGGAGGCTACGGCCGTACTGAGTAAGGTACGGAGAGAGCTTCATATAGATAGGGACAATGTGGAAAGGCTAATGATCAACTCTACGAGATGGAGGGGTACTAACCGACTCACTAATATGATCCTGAAGTCCGATATTACTAGTTGGTCGTTGATCTTGTCTGACCCATTCAAGAACATTATACTTACCCAAAGATTACCTGATTCTTGGAGACAGGCAATTATATTTCCAATCTACAAAAAGGGAAATAGGGCTGAACCTGTCAACTATCTTTTACGCTCACCTGGTTTCACCGGGGCGCCACCCAGCAATCGGTGTCCAGGTATCCCTCCCTGCGATGCCCAGTAGTGACCAGCGGAAGAATCCTGCCAGAAATAGAGGTAAACAATGTTTAGGACCGGGTAACTGGGATTAACAGCCTCGCACCACCCGGTATGTCTGCGGTCCCTCTGGGCTTCCTCTCACCTGGTTCTCGATGTTGGCGGGTTCTCCGTCCCGCTGTCTCGGCAGGGGCGCGTGGTGCTTTGCGGGCAATGGCGGTCGAGTTACTTCACCGATGCTGGCCCGACGTGAGTCTTTCAGGTAGGTCTTATTGCTATGATGTTTTGCTGTCCTAGCATGCCTTTCTGGAATTAACAATGTCTTTTTTTCTCTTCCTTAGGTACGTGGGAGTCCAATTCGTGGCGAAGATTGGATTCGGGGTTCGCTGGTAAGTATTAGCGTTTTTGGAGCGCCAGACGCGGCGAGTAGGCGCTTAACACAGCGCTAAGGTGCCTTGCCTTTGCTAACCTGTTATCTTTTGTCTTCACAGGTCGGGGTGCTCGGCCGGAGTGTAGAATTCCAGAGATGTTGCTGAATGAAGTGCGAGTGGGAAGGTAAGCCTTTTGGCGGAGTTTGTTAATTGTGCAAAATGTATAATGCCTTGTCTTTCCCTTTCAGCAGGTCCGTCGATCCGAAGGAGCGCTGGTTCCAGGATGCCGGCCGGAAGAGCCGAGGACCGCTAATGATGGAATTCAGGTAAGCTGCAACCTTTTCTAACAATGTCTTCTTTCTTTTTCTGCAGATGCTGTTCATCCGAGGTTCGTGGCTGAAGCTGAAAGCGGTGAGCGTCACGTTGCAGAATTGCAAACTAACGCAAAGTGCCTCAGTCCAGTCGGGCGTGGTTTAAATAGCTTCAAGAAAGAAGTCCAGGTAAAAGAGATCCAAGGTGGCACACCCAAACCATCCTTCTGCAAGCCAGGTTCCAAGAAGCCCGATTCTGTGGATGCTTCCACATTGAATGACAGTAACAAAAAGTAGTTCCCAAGCACAAACTCATTAAGTATGAGCCTGGCCCCAAGAAGGCCTAGGTTGGGATTTAGTGGGGACTGGGGTCAGGGCTCCCCCTGACCCATGGGTAGGCCAGGGGGACTTCGGGGTGAAGGTCGTGACACTATCGCCCCCATCGCCCTTCTGGACTGATAGCAAGATCTTTTCAGGTATTGTTCTCCAGGAATAAGAGAAATGGGTGGAGTCTAAGGGAATCTTGTCCAAGTTACAGACTGGATTCCTCAAAGGGCTATCTATCACATTAAACAGCCTTGTTCTGAATATCAAGGGGAAAAGTGACCAGACCAAAACAAAACCTATCTATATGGCCCTTATTGACCTATCAAAACCTTTCGATTTGGTCAACGGGGGCAAACTATGGTTCAAGCTAAAATGTTATGGAATCCCTGAAGGACTCTTAGCAATTATAGCTTTACACGGGAAAACAACAATCCAAGTGAGACTTAATAAAAGAGGGGTTTTAATTTCCGATATTGCAATAGAAAGAGGTGTGAGACAGGGGTGTATTATTGCCCCCCGTTTCTTCAGCCTGTATTTGGCAGACCTCGCTGAGTTCCTGACCAATTACATCTTGGCCTGCCCAAAAATAGGCAAATGTAAAATTTATTTTCTTGCCTACGCGGCGATATGGTCCTGATCGATCACATTCCCATTGGCCTCCAACATCTCTTTCGGGTATGGAGAGATATTCTTATGCGAATGAGTTGGTAATTAATCCTTCTAAATCTAAAGTAATATTTGGGAAGCAAATTAACAAAACAATCAGATTTACTTGGAAGATGGGTACACAAGTATTACCCGTTGTAAAAGAAGTAAAATACATGGTATTTCAGTTGAGAACTTCTCAATCCATTAAAGATCTAGCTTCTGAGATTAAGAGTAAAACAAGCCAATTTATTAGTCAGCTAAAAAAACTGGAATAAATTCTGTGGATTCTCTCCCCTCCCACCAATACAATTTTACAAGGGAGGGTAGTCCCGGCGATTCTTTATGGCTCTGAATTTAATTTTAGTGCACGTAAATTCAACTGGGCTCTTATTGAAGGGCGTTTGTAAAAGAAAGCACTTTGTCTTCCCCCATCCTTGCCAATTGCACAAACTTGAGCTACAATCCCATCAGGCTCATTACGATAGAAAAATAGTGTTTCTGCATAGATTAATAATGGCCCCTGTAAGCACTTTTCGTATGAGGACATAATGTATCTTATGAACTCGGAAAGGAGCGACTACTTGATGACCCTGAAACAGGATGCAGAGAGAATTCTTACAGTCTGTGAAGTAAGTAAGGAAATGCTGGTTGAAAATCCAGACAAGGCGACTGTCACTGATGAAAAGGGACTGGATCTCTACCAGGGCTTCGTTCTGTGACATGAAGCGTTTTAATAATTTCACCCTGAGAAACCCAGAAATTATGTCTTGCCTTACATAAGGAGATTTCCTATCCCAATATGGCGAGCAGAGCTCTTACGTTTCCGATTAAATTTGATTAAAACCAAGGAAACTCAAAGAATCTGGCCAAAATGAGATCCAAGGAAGGGATTTTGTGATCAGTGCAGAGAATGCTGTCCCCAAAAATTCGACATCTTTTGAGCACTTGTAATTTTACAGAGGATCTAAAATTCAGATACTTTACACATTTTGTAAACCATTTTGATTGGCTTAGTACTCAAGAATTCTGGCTAAGACTATCCGTGGGGAAGGAAATCTTTATCTCTGGAGTTACTTAAGTTACTAAACTAATTATATTTTATAAAACTATCAGCGTTCCGGAAAAATTATTGATGAATTAGCAAATTTATTAAGATGAGTCATGATTTTTGTAGAAATTAAAGTATTTACGTGTACGATTAACCAAGGAAGGGTCCCTATCGCAGGAGATATGCTCATTTATTGGGGTGAAACAGGGGTGTACACTGGCCCCCATAATCTCCAATCTGTATGTGTGTGACATGGAGAGACTGTGCCAGGGTCCCTCCATTGTGCCTGCTAAATTGGGGAATACTAGGATGGAATGGATGGCCTTTCCGGATGATTTCATCCTGCTTGACAGAACTCTGCAAGGTTTTAGGAGGAAAATGTAGTTATTTTTCAACTATGCCCTGGCTAATCTCCTGCCTAACGCGTCTAAATAGAAGGTTTTGGTCTTTGAGGGGAATTAAGGTGCAGACTCGTACCTGGGTTATGGGGCCGGATGGTGTGGATCAGGTCAAGGCAGTTACTTATCTTGGCCATCACCTGACTAACAGGGTTAGCATTGAATTTTGGAGAAGTGTTCTCTCCGATAAGACAAACTAGTTTCTCAACTTCAATTTCTGAAATGCAGAGTATGCACATTTTCATTGCTCCCTTTGAGGCGTTATTGTCTGGCCAAGTGTAAACCTATCATTTTGCATGGTCTTGATCTGGCTACCTATGACTTGGGACCCATGCTCAATATTATACAAGGGAAGCTATGGAAGGAGGTGTTGGGTATTTCCATGGCTATCCTGAATGTGGTTATAAAACACAAATTGTGTCTGGTGTCTTTGAAGGCCAGATATATTTGGAAACAGTTTTCAACTTTTAGAAAATTGATTGAACAACTGAAAAATTCTCTACATGAGCTCCTCAATTCAGCTATGTCAGCCGGATCGTTGGCTTCTATCCAAGAATTTAGATCTAGGATGGCGCCTGTATTGGTTTCTATCGGGGTTACAGAGGTAGATCTTGTGCAGCGTCCAGGGATCGTTAAGAGGAGCTTATATAGGGCGGACTCGGTGGAGACTGTGGACTTTATTGCCTCGAACTCTACTTATGTGGAATATTCTCATTTTGTCCATGGGAGAGATGCATACCATTATATCTTCAACGTTTTCCCTGTTCCAGCATTCACAGGATGTATATGAGTTTTAGGCTTAATCAATTCCCCACCTATGAAAGGATCAAGCACTGGAAGGACTCTTCGTTGTTGTCTACCGAGGATTCTGCTGAGTATAATTGCCAATTTTGTGGGGTCAAAGACTCGACTGAAATGTTGAGACATTTAGTCACCACGTGTTCTTACTTTGACAACAACCGGCTAATGTGTTTCCAGGAATAGTTTGTTAACAACATGGATGTGTACGAATCTCTTCTGGTGTAGATGTATGTGGGGAACCAGTATTTCTTTGATTTTGGCTTTAAGTGTTTAAGTTTCTCACTACTGAATTGGATATGAAAAACTCTTGTGTGATGTTAGGCTGTGTATGCATTTGAAATCTGTAATATGTATTTAAAATTTTATTTTTCTTTGTTTTAATAGTGTTATGACTGACAATGTTTTAGCTTTTGTATTTCTTTTATGTTGTGTAAGGTTTTTTGAAAACCGTGAATACAACAAAAATATTTTTAAAATTAGTATTTTATGAAAGACTTTTGATCAAATTGATTTTAGAATAGCACTGTTTGTATTGATTTTGATATGAAGGTGTAAAAAGTCTGATTTTGACTAAATGCACAATACAAATAAAAGAAATAAACCCATTGCCGCTTCTGCTCCCTGAGATTTCAGTATCTCTCCCAAATGGAGGTTATGGCTGTAATTGAAGGTGGCCCTTTTAAATGGAGGTATAACCAACTATAAACTGAAACCCAACTATCACAGTGTCCCGTAGGTGGATTACAACCCGTTGGCATTATGATTGCTAAAGCCCTCTGCTGAGGAGTGGCTTGAGGGTAGCTGCATGTAGCTGGCTCAACTTAGAGGAATACCATCTAGGGATCTCTTCCTGCCTTGTGGGGCAGATGCCCGATAAGGCTTTGAGGGCCTGGAAGGGAAGTGTTCCTTCCTCCTTTGCTATTACTGGTCTGGTGTTGCCAGTACAGCTCCCACAGCTCTGTATTCTACAGCTGGAGCGGGACATTGTCAAAATGTCTCCTCAGGAGGTCAAAGTCTTCCCTGGTATATGGGTCATTTGCATCCCCATTTGGGCGGAACATAAGGATATGTTCGAAGGTTAACCCTTCCATTGCAAATGGGCCACGTCTAGCTCTTGTAATGGGCTATGTCGAACACCCTTGAAGCCAGTTCTGGTGGTCTACCTGCTGCAGAGCTAATTCAGGATACCTATAGGGTGGTCTACCTGCTGCAGAGCTAATTCAGGATACCTATAGGGTGGTCTACCTGCTGCAGAGCTAAT
The DNA here is from genome assembly GCF_040938575.1 of Ambystoma mexicanum. NCBI lineage: Eukaryota > Metazoa > Chordata > Amphibia > Caudata > Ambystomatidae > Ambystoma > Ambystoma mexicanum. Next base: position 1,253,090,467 of record NC_090936.1, read on the forward strand.
TCAGGATACCTATAGGGTGGTCCACCTGCTGCAGAGCTAATTCAGGCTATCTATAGGGTGGTCTACCTGCTGCAGAGCTAACTCAGGATACCTATGGGGTGGTCCACCTGCTGCAGAGCTAATTCAGGATACCTATAGGGTGGTCTACCTGCTGCAGAGCTAACTCAGGATACCTATGGGGTGGTCCACCTGCTGCAGAGCTAATTCAGGATACCTATAGGGTGGTCTACCTGCTGCAGAGCTAATTCAGGATACCTATAGGGTGGTCCACCTGCTGCAGAGCTAATTCAGGATATCTATAGTGTGGTCTACCTGCTGCAGAGCTAATTCAGGATACCTATAGGGTGGTCTACCTGCTGCAGAGCTAATTCAGGATACCTATAGGGTGGTCTACCTGCTGCAAAGCTAACTCAGGATACCTATGGGGTGGTCCACCTGCTGCAGAGCTAATTCAGGATACCCATAGGGTGTGCAGTATATTTGTTCTAGAGCCCTCCTGATGTCGAAGGTTTCAAACCTACCCCCTGGCTTTTACACCAGGTGTCCTCACATATGTAAATAGGGTTTCCCTTGGCAATCCCCTGGGCACAGCCACTGCAAAGTCGGTGTTGACATCTCTAACACCTCCTTCCTGTAAGCACCTGCTTACGGCTCTGTGGCAGTCTACCCGTATAGGGACATCAACATGTGGATTAGTCATTCTAGTATCGCTCATCTAGATAGCGGTTAAGAGCAGTGGTCGAAGTGAGCGGGAGCGGTGCTCCTCTACTTTTTTAAATTACCTTTTACAGTTCCTACACTTTTATTTTAAAAAGAAACCGTTCCGGAATGGTTTCATTTTAAAATAAAAGTGTAGGAAGAAGTTGAAACTTGCACTTTCAGTGCACTGCACTGAACGTTCCCTTAAACAGTCGGTGCTAGTGTTTGGGGGGGGGGGGTGTATTGTGTGTGGGAGAGGACATGGTGATGGGGTTTTTGGTGAGTGGGTGCAGGGAGCAAGGAACATAGTTCCACTACTTCTTTTCTTACACTTCGACCACTGGTTAAGAGTACTTGCTTACAACAAACAAAAAACAACAAATAAGACACCTAGCTCTTCACTAGAGTGTTTTAAGGTCTTCGTGCCTTAAAAAACTTAACTGTTTATTCTTCGTGCCTAGAAACACTTGTTTTCAGGCGCGTTATAAATTCCATATATCATTTCGTTCTACATCCTGTGTTAGGACAGTGTTTCTGAAGTGCTACCCAACTTCATCAAAACCATTCAACTGAGGCAGTACAAGACTCCACTCTTAGTATAAGGCTGTACCGCCGGAGTTCAGGGTAGCGTAGACAGAGCAGCCAGGCTTATCTTAGGAGGGAGAGAGGGCAGTAGACCCAGTACAAGTGAAATTGTAATACAAATGATCCAAAGAAACACTGAAACACTATGTATTGTAAAAATAAAGGATTTATTTAAATACAAGTAGGCCCAGATACATCTGGGGTAAATAAGTACTAACACACTATATGAAATCACAGTATAAAAACACAAAACTATACTTGAAGATGCACAGACCAAAGTGTAAACCATATTTGGAACACCCGACAGTAGTTCTAGGGAAGTCAAAACCTTTTCATACACATTCAGTATAGGTCACACCTTTTCTAGGGGAGTAAAAACCAATGGTTACTTTCACAATTACATTCAGTAATGCAAGGGCAGTAGGCACTTCCAGCTGTACAGTGACTCACAGTACACATCACATAACTCCTTTTGTGATAGCACATAGTTATACTAGGTGAGTAAAACCTAAGGATGTAATATCCAATTACAGGTGCTTTTGAGATACGTGAAACACAGATAGAGATGAGCAATAATTTATACAACTTATTTTTGGATGGCACACAGCTAACTCAAGGTAAGTAAAACCCATATACTTTTTCAATCTCAGAACCACAGTCTCCTGGTTAGATCGCACAGGGAAAGTAAACCCTAATGTTAAACTTTACTGAATGACTCAGTTATTCTAGGTCGGCAACAACCTAATACAGACTTAAGGACAGACTAGCAGCAAGTCAGTGGAAGCAAGACCCAGTTGGGGGACACTCGTACAGTTATCTTAACAGGACTAACGTGAGTATACCAACAGTTGGAGGACACTCATACAATTACCCTACAGGAATAATCTGGTGAAACCAACACATTACTTTTGTAAAGAGGCACAAACTAATCACAGGAGAGTAAAATACCTTCACATCTACTTTCTTTTAGACTGGTAAAACAGTGGCTAAGGAAGAAAAGATGTTAACCATACTTTTAAGAATAGTTCATCACACATCCAAGGTAAGAACATTTGTAACTGTTCACTCTTAGAGTTACAGTTACCAACCAACTCTTTACAAGTAAGTAACTTTTAGACACTTATTTTCTTTTCTAGGCAAAAGTCCCAATCCCTTAAAAGTATTTTCCTTATTCTTGGAGCATGAGTGTTCTCAGTGGCAGAAGGGGGGGGGGGGGTCACTAGGACTAGTGACCAACAGGCAGTGTTAGAATAAGTTCTTTAGTAGGAAAAGTCAGTTTCCTTAGGAAAACTGGGCAAACAGGTGAGTAAGTTACTTCTAGGGTTAGACGAGGGTCCAGCGGCTTCACAGAAGACACCCCAGCAGGATTCTAGCAGTGGGACTGGGTGCACTGGATGAGAGGCCTCCCCATCACAGAAGACACCCCACAGCTACACAGAAATCCTACCAGACTTAAGGTAAGTACATACCCAAGCCTACATAGTATCTGAGCAATGAAGAAGAGATTGCAGCAGGAGAACTTCAGGGACTGCAGCCAAATACCCGGTCACTGGATTCCTTGTTGCGGTGACTGAAAACAAGACCTCAGAAGGAACTTTGCAGCAGGGATCAATGAAGAAGGCTCTAGGCAAGGTTGGCCTCGCGGCTGAAAGTGGTTCTGCGGATTTGGCGCATTTTTAAGGAGTACAGAAGACAGAAAATCACTGTTGAATTATCATCGTTACAAAAGATCCAGCACTCTTGTGAGGGGAATTTCTTGACTCGATTTGTGTCTCTGGAGATCCACCAGGAGGCCCACGAAGTTTCAGTGAGATTCGGAATTCAGAAGGCTGTGCACCGCTAAGTGGCTACACTTCCCAGGGCATTGGGGTATTGCAAGAACACAAGGTCGCAGCAACCGTGGGATGGCTCAGAATGCAGGTCCTCGAGTCTAGTGGGTCTCACCAGGCTCTGGGTCAGGGACGTTGTTTTCAGAGTCCCCAGGTTGATTGGAAGAAAGGGCTGCAGCAGGCTCCGCCTACACAGCAGGCTCTCCAGTCGCTTGAAATCGTCTCCACTGCTTTTCCATCATCCTCTTCGGTTTCAGTTCCAGTGGTCGACTTTTCTTCAGTTTCCAGGTTTGCAGTATTTATCAGTAATTACAACATAACCTCTGCATTCTCTCCCTGCATTTTACAAGAAGGGGCGGTTTGGTTGTCCAATCATGACAGCCAGCCCCCCCACTGTGATTTGTCCCCATTCAGACAAGGAGGAAGACAAAGCCTATGGAGTTTTTGACTCCTTCCTTGCTTGCTGCCTTCACAGACAGACTGGAGCCTGGCCGGGGAGTCCAGGGGACTCTCGCCGAAAATAAAAATCACACAAAGGAATTTCCCACACTGGACGTCAGGGGAAGGAACAAGAAAGGACACGAAACACTACAATGGCAAAAAAAGACGACAGGGGCCATTTTGATAAAATGAGCACACTTAGGTGCCTGTACTGCAGCTGTGAGCACAGCCTGTGGTAAAGATGCACCAAATTAATACAAGGTATCACTGCCACCAGCCATTAAAGGTAAGTTTGTCACTGTAATAGAATTATTACAGTTTTAATGTGAAAGGGGATACATTGCATCTCCCCAGCACTCCACATAAGGTGGGGTGTGCTGGTTTCACAGAATAAAATGTAAAAGGGATCCAAAGATATTTTCTACCCTTGGGAACTGTACTTCTCTCAAGGTTAGCAAAAGAAAGTTAAAAACTAAAAAAAAAAGGGGGAGCCCCTAGGGTCACCCAGCAACAACAGGCACTTATTGGCAATGCGTTGTTAAAGAGGATAACTATAAAAACACACTATGGGGAGTCAAACAAATGGCACCCATAAAAAGTGTAAAAGATTCTGTGAGTGTAGAAAAAGGTTCCCACTCACAGGGGTATTAAGGAAAAATATACCACTAGTAAAGCAAAAGGTTCTTGGGTTGACCCAGGTCAGGAAGATTAACCAGTTCTGTGAAGATCTTACCAAACATCCAGCTCTTCACTAGAGTGTATATTATTCTTTGTATCGCCAGCTCTGTAGCAGCCCCCTTAGCACCTCTTCAGCAAGTGAAGGCCAGGAATGAGAGCCAGACACAAGGGGTTCATAGTTTTGGTCAAATACTTTTTTAAATTTTTTATATTTTTTATTTGCTTTTATCAAATCAATGATTTTTCAAAGAGGAAGCAGAAAGTCTTGAAGTTAGAGTTTCAAAGTTTCGTTTTCTTCTTCTTTCCAGCCTTCTCACAGTTTAAAAGTTTAAAAGTTCCTTTCTGATGTTCACAGCAGATTCAGATTCCGGTTCCAACTTTTATTGGTCAGAACCTTGTCTCTCTTCTTCGTTGGTTTTAAGGAAACATGCCTCAAAGGCTGCCTTTAACATTTTTGCTGTTGCTATTGACCATGTAGTCCTAGATCCACTCAGGAGGCGGTTCCACCAGACGTCTTCTTCGTACAGGAAATTAGGATTAATCAGTGGTCTCAAAAACGCTCTTAGCCATTTTTTCGTTTTTGTGCAGTGCATCAGGAGGTGCTTTACCGATTCAGGCTCGTGTTCAGTTTCGCATAAGCGACATTGATTTGTTTGCCATTGGCCCCTGATGGCCCTTATTTCGTTGGTCGGGAGCAGGTTAAGACGAGATCTCAGAAAAATAGATCTTAAGGCCTTATCTGGGAATCTTTTTAGGACTTCAGTAGTTGAATGTAATTTTTTGGGTTGGAAGTTCAGATGAGTGAGGAGTTTGTTGTTTCCTGCTAGTGTTAAAGTCTCAATACAATCCAATTTCCATTTTTCGTTTTATTTTCGTAGGGTTTTGAATCAGTTCCTCTTCAGAACATCCACTGTTGACCAAATGTGCTCGCTGCTTGGCTGCCCAGGTGGTAAGAGACTTGTTCCTTCCTACTGCCATTTTGGTTTTGATTATTTTATACAGGGGCGGTGAGTCCTGTATTATTTTCCTAAACAGCGCCATTTCACCTGCCTCAATAACAGCTTTCAGGGAGTTGATTCCCAATTCTCTTCTGATAATCGAGATAGGTGTGGAGTTAGAGAGCTGAAGGACTGTCCGCCAAAAGTAGGCTTCCAATTTTGGCCAAATCGCAGTGGAAATCGCTGGCATTGCCTCACATCCGTATGCCAAGCTCGGAATTACATTGTCTTTGTAAATATTTTTGGCCGGTAGAAGCGAAAAACGGCCATATTTCCTTTCGATTATTTTTGCCTGGGTAGTGACTGAGTCTTGTCCAATAGATGGTTTTGCATTGAAGTCTCAGACTTTGAGTTATCCATCATCACCCCCACGTATTTGAAAAACGTCACTTCTATGGTCGAGTTTTCAATATGCCATCTGAAGTTTTTTGGGTTCTTTCTTGGCAGCTGTCCAAGTATCAAGATTTTTGTTTTCTCCTTATTTATCTCCAAGTTGTTTTTTGAGATGCATTTAGCCAAGTTGTCGAGCTGTCTTTGGAGACCAATTTCAGTCTGGTCAAGAAGGATGATATAGTCAGCATATAATAAACGAGCCACAGAAGTCTCACCAAATTTTGGAGGGAAAGATCTAGTCTTGCTGGCGTTTTCTTTAAGGTCCCCAAGAAAGGAGATGAACAAGACTGGGGCCAGTGGGCAGCCCTGTTTCACCCCTCTGAGCGTCGGAATTTCTTCGGACAACCGGCCTGCTTGATCTAACTTGACCCTAATTGACGTCTTGTTGTGAAAAGCCTTTATTGGGTCAAGAATTTTGCTCGGACATTTCCATTGTTCCAATTTGGACCACAGCAGAGATCTCTCTATTTGATCAAAGGCTTGACTGAGGTCTATGAACGCCAGGTATACTTTCCTGGGCCCTGGCGTGAGTTTGGCCTTTCTAGCACTTAGCATCATGATATTGGCTGTGGTCCCCGAGTTTTATATGAACCCTGCTTGAGAAAGGTCTCAGCAGGGGGCTGTTTTGGCCCAATTTCGGAAGCTCTTTAAGAGGAATGATCCGTAGAGCTTTCCAATTGTGTCCAAAAGCGCAATGGGGCGATAGTTTCTTGGGTCGGTTCTCTCTCCTTTTTTGTAGATGGGAGCGATTACTGCACACCGCCAGGATTTCAGAATCGATCTTGTAGTGCAACATTTTTTGAACACCTGGCCAATGAAGCTCGCCAACTCCTCTGGGTGGTTTTTTAGGTCTATGTTGGTGATTCCATCAGGGCCAGGAGCTCTGGAGGATTTAAGACGCCTGATGGCCAGTACAATGTCTTCTTCATTTGAGAAGTGTTCCCAGGTAGTTGAATTTGACTCAGACCCCAGAAGAGGAATAGTTTGTCTGGGGAGCTGGAATATCTTGGAGAAGTGTAGTTTCCAGACTTCTTCTGAGACGTTGTTCGATCCTATTGCAGTTGACCCATCTCCTGTGTTCCTAATCAATTGCCTGAAAGCACCTGAGTTCTTATCTGCCAGTTTTCTCAGCATTTCTTCTGAGCCATGCTGATAGAGGAGAGCTCTTTGGAATCTTAACCAGGATTTGTACATCTTTTGTTCATTCAGGTAGGTTTCCCTTAGTTCATCCGATTCAGAGGTTGCTGCCTGCCTCCTCAGCTTTCTCAGGGTGCAACGTTTCATTACCAGCTCTTTGTCATAGGTGTGTAATGGTTGCTGGGTGCCCTTTGGCTTCGGCTTCCTGGTTATCAGATACGGAACCACTAAGGGTTGTTAGTCAGTTGAATTTATTGTCCCCCTGTTTTCCCGCAAGCAGTGAGTTGCGTAGTTTTTGGACAGTTCTTTAATTCGTTCCGCTGTGAGTCTTAAGCGGTTTCCTTGAGCATTTGATTCAATTTTTTCTGGCATTCGAATTCTAACACCCCCTTCAGTCGGCCCTGTGATTTTCAGGATGTTCTGGTTGCTTGCTTCTGTCCTTATGACATCAAAAGATGTAATTCGGCTCAGCATCGACTCTGAGACATATATGTAGTCTATCGTCCCTTCTTGAGAACCTCTTTCCCAAGTGGGAATATAGATGCCTGAGGAAGAGAGTGATCAATATTGTAGAGGTTTCTAGAATCCATGAGGGATTGCCGTTGCTTACCACGTGATTCCACCTGGCTTGTCGGACGTGGTGAAGTGCTTCTCGGGAGTCCTGTATGGCATTTGGCATTCAAGTCTCCACTTAGAATTATAAGGGGGTTATTTTGGGCAGTCATGATGCCATCGATCTCGGTTTCGATGGTTGCTAGGAAGAGTCTATCTGAGATGACTTGAGGATTCCAATAAGTTGTGATTATGGTAATCAAAGAGGAGATCGTAGAGTGACTCTTAGCAGTTCCCACTTTATTAATACTGCTAAGTGAGTTTGAGTAGCAGAAAGCTTCTTCTGAATTGAAAGTCCAGAACTGGAACGGACTGCCACAAGGAGACCAGCTGATGGATGACCCAAACGGCCTTTGTTTGCTGGGGAAACTACGACTGAAAAGCCATCAATTGTTGGAGGTTTGAGGAGCCATGTTTCTTGGCGAGTAAGGATGTCAAATTCCCCAAGGTTTACTCCCCTTGGTTTTGTGAGGCGAGTATAACCCCTGGTGTTCCAAGACATCATTTTAAGTGTTCGAGTTTGGAGATCGGGTTCTGGCTTAGGTCTTTTATGCTTGTTCCATCTTTGGTTAATTTCGCCATTTCACTGGGTATTTGTTGCTATTTCTTTGAGTGGCGTGAAGAGGTTTTTGGAAACCATGCCAAAAGCTGCTTAATTGGTGCAAATGTTGACAAGTTGTTCTTGGCTGACAAAGATTCTGAGTGTCTCGAGATTTTATAACTTCTGTCAGACAGTTTTTGCTCAGTCTTAGTTTCTGAGTGAGACAGATTCCTTCTCTTAGACGGGAATCTTTTTTCCTGCATTTCACTTGGTCTATGCAAGTTTAATTCAGTGGGTCTCCTTATCGGAGAGTGTCAGTTCTTGCTCATGCCAGTGTTGTCCCACCATGGGACCCGAGTCTCTCCTTGGGGTCTGGATCAGGTTTTGCGCATTTGACTCTGTTTTTGACCTGTAGTGGATTTTCCCAGGCAGATAAGAGTTCTCTTTGGATTGAAGTTTACAATCGCTCAATGCTCTTTTCACCTCTTTAATAAAGTAGCCCTTTTTTTTTTTTTTTTTTTTTTAGGAGGTCTGCTTCGCCTTCTTTGGACCATCTGCTTTTAGCTTCTGCTCCTATGTGTAAGTACGCCTTTGCTTTTTGGTCTTTGTGGTAAGGCTCTACTAGTATCAGGTCCTCTCATCAGTACCGTTCCCCTATTTAGGGATGTCTTCTCGAAGATTGCCGGGATCTGTTCTAGCTTAAAAACTGTTGCAAGAGCTAGCCTTTGTTGTTTTGCTATTTTTTGGTTCCGACTGCCGTCTCTGAAATAGTTATTTTATTTCTGTACAATGGATTCCTTTGTTTTTTTCCAAAAAGCTGAGACGGTCTTGCCAGTCGTTGCCAGTGTCCTTAGGTGATTTTACGTCTGCGTAGTTTCTTTTTAGTGACATAGGTTTCACTCTTAGAGAATCCAGCCCTCTAGGATATCTCTGAAGGCCAGGAATGAGAGCCAGACACAAGGGGTTCATAGTTTTGGTCAAATACTTTTATTACAATTAAAAAGGGTTGGGAAAGGCATCTCTGTCCCTGCTCTATAGGCGTTTCCTTACCTAAAACCAAAAGTAAGGATCTGTCAGTGGTCAATGTCCAAAATAAAGCCTCCGGTGTCCAAAGTACTATTCTCGCCCTCACATGCTAATAAAACAACTCTAAGGTGAGAAGGGATAATGTATTTATTTATATATTCGTATTTGTTTAGCGCACAGAAGCAGCCCCACTGTTCAAAAGGGAAATGGGTAACAAGTTACAAAAGGATAGCGCTCCTGGTTCCTGGATTTCTCTTTTCTGTTTGTCTTTAGGAACGTCAGTTCCTTGAATCTGTCTGGTTCAATAACACAACTAGACCAAAATAACTTGGTTTCAATCCTTGTCTTGTTAGAACACCTGGTGTACTTTCCTGCCAGGCTTTTCCTGTCCTCTCTTGTATTTTCACAACATTTTCCTGATGTACTTTTATCAGGACTTCCTGACAGGTATTTCCATTAGACACTTCATCTTGGCTATGGCTGGTACTTCCTGCCAGGCTTTCCACATACACATGCTCATAACTTGCATCCACCTGCAATATATGGCACTATCAGCACACACAAAAGAACACATACTCCTGTTGACTTTGCCTTTAAAAATGGGCAGGTACCAACAGTTACCATGCTTACTTTCTCATAGATGCCCAGAATACAATGATATGCCACAGTAAGGAATGGCTAGACTGGCTGCCCCAAAATGGCAGACTAGCCACGCAATAACACCACATTCTTTCTTTATCAACAACCGGTTGATCAAAGGATGATTTTTTAACTCTGCATCTGTAACATATGCCCAGTAAAAAGTGTGTTAACGCCAACTCCCCACAAACATATGCACATACACAGAATTCATTGACACACAACATTCACTCACAAGCGCACCCATACATCACACTCAATACATGTAACAAGTTTGGAAAAGCAAAATGCCCCCAGCATTGCATGGCCCCATTGGACATGTGGGGTTCTTGTTTCCCTTTGGCTGTTCAAGCCAGCCCAGGAGCGCTCCCACAGCTGCAATACGCATCTAAATGAGTTCTCCTGGGCTGGATCTGCTCTTCCATGATGGGTGAGGTTTTTGGTGGGTCGGCACCCCTTCACCCGTCATGGCAGAGCCACCCCTGGCCACAACTAATCTATGCCAATAATGGTCACTTAAAATCATATGCATGAAATGCTTCATCCTTCATCTAATTCATAACATTATGAAATAAACGTGCGCCAAACATCGTGAACTAATATCTAATAAGTCGATAAATGCACATTTGGAACTGGAAAAAAATCTATAATTATCCAGCCAAGCAATATTTTGGGCTTGGCATACTACTAAAGATGTAGTGTCGCAGAAACACTACTGGTGATTGGAGTAAACCAGTTGTGCCTACCTGTCCTTCGGTGTAGCCGAGCATGGGTTCCATCATCGCGATTCTCTTCCTGTACTGTAGGGCGTTCAGTGCACAGTAGTGTTGTAATGACGAGAGGTGCTGTTTCCTCCTTGCATTTGCCACCTCTTTTGCAATTTCTGTCTTTAACTGTATAAATACAAGTTGAGAACGTTCACTTATTCCAAGACTTATGATATAAACTATGCATAGCGGTAAGTGAAGCAATAAAAGAGAAAACGTGGCAAGTGAACACACAAGGCCTCTAAAGAAGTTCCTCACAGGTGAGGTCTATTGCACTTGGAATTCATTGATGAAAGCACACGACAACATGAGTATTTAAAAAACAAAGAAAGCAGAGAGTTTTTAGATTAGTTTAGATTAGTTTGCAAGCAAAGCAGTATTTGGACTTATGAAAATTCAGGGCCCCACTGTTGACCCCCCCCTTGAATACACCAAGGGTATATATTATATATTACATGGACGCGGTAGCGTCCATGTAGTTATGGTTAAGTTGGTGTTTCCATAGGAAGAGCACTTTTTGGGTGGCTTATAACTTCGCTCCCTCCAGACGAATCCTCACCAAACTTTGCAAGTATATGGCCCAGTCTGAATTTTTTTGCAAAGTTTGGAGAGGTTTGGTCCAGGGGGGGCAAAGTTATAGGGGGGTCCCAAAACTTTTGTTTTTTTCTATAGACATAATGGGAAAATACTTTGCGCACGGCTACAGCCCGAAGCGCTGGACGGATTTACATCAAATTTGCGGCAGGAGCGGCGGCTTGGTCCCGAAAGCGTGCTTTTGCAAATTTGGTGTAAATCCGTCCAGTAGTTTTTTTTAAAAATGACCAAAATGTAAGGCAAAAAAATGTGTGATATCGGTGTTCGCTTCGCGGACGGACTTCCCTGTTCGTTCCGCGGACAGCACCCCGATTGGCCTATGGGCTTGCGTCATGTATGCGGACATGCAACGTGTTTGCTGATTGGATGGCGTGGAGCGCGTCAGATTTTCTGTGGTGCCCGCCATCTTGTATTCGCCGTCGACCACGGACAGTGCGGTGAAACTTGGATTAAAAATTGTATTTAGTGGAGTGTGTTGGTGTGTAAGAACGTTTGGGGAGGGTGGGGGAGTATGAGATAGGTTCAAGGTTTTGTTTTTTATGCGCTATATACGCTTTTGTTGTGTTCGATTTGTCCGCGGAGAACACAGCTGTTCTGACATTTTGTAAATATACAAAATGGTGGGGTGTTCAGAGGACTGAGTATGTGTCCTTTTTGTTCGCAAGGAAGGTAAAATTGAGCTAAAAACACGCAGTGTATTTAAATGTTCGTAAATACACAAACTGGGGGTGTCCTGAGGACGCTGTCCGTATTGTAATCTGTCAAATTGAATGTGTTCTAAGAACACTTGCGGTGTCCCGAAATGGTTGCAATTACACAAAATGGGGGCGTTCTGAGAACGTTGTTTGTATTGTTCGTTGTCAGGTTGAAAGTGTTCCACGAACCCTCCTTTTGTCCGCTGATAGTACAATTTCCTATGGGCCTCACCCGACTTTTTGTCCACTAAAGAAACGATAAATCCGGCTGGTGTGCGCCGACATTATGTGATAATCCAATGACTGGCGCTATTGACCTGGCTGACTTGCTTTTGCGACACTAAATCATATCTCCCGCCCCTAAGCCTGACATTATGAAAGCATTTATATTCCCCGCCTCTCTCTGTGACGTTAGAGGGTGCGTCATCAAACGCGCCCAGTCGTCTCCAGTCCTAGGCGACTTTACGCAGAACCCGGAAGACAACACACATTATGTCACAACACAGCGCGCCACAATTCGGAATATGAAACCGATTTAAAAGCAAACAGCAAGATTGTAAATTTTGTAAAGTACATTTATTTGACATCAAATGTTTAGAGACTATTCAGCGATTTGCATTTGTCTTTGTTGTCGATCCGCAAAAGTTCATGTTGAGCCACGCGATGTTCCTTTGCGTTACAGAGGGTGTTAGATCAGCTTAGAACACAGTGCGCCACATTTCGGAACATGAAACTGTGGTTTAAAAGCAAACAGCAAGATTGTAAATTTTGTAAAGTACATTTATTTCACATGAAATGTTTAGTGAATATTCAGCGATTTGCAATTGTCTCTGCTGTCGATCAGCAAAAGTTTATTTTGAGCCACGCGCTGTTCCTTTGCGGTAGGTAGGCTGTTGGTTTATGATAAAAGCAGTAAATGGTCGCACTGATAATCGGAAGGTTGCGCCAACGAGGCATTAGACCACCATAATGGTTGGTATGTTGCTTCTAGCCGCTAGTACTGCGTAAGGGCGTATTGGTCCTTGGCGATTGTCCCATAAAATGGTGAGGGTCATGAAGTTCCTTACATGGAGCTGCACCTGGCAGTTGAACAATCCATCCGCTGGAGTCTGAAAATCGTGACATTGGCAAAATGGGGCAACAACCTGTTTTAAAAAACATAACTTAGTCTCACCAGCCGATCTTTATTAAAAATATTCATTTTATTTATTAGGGCGTGAAACTATTTGCTAGCGAAGATAGTGCAACGGAGTATGTTAATAATAAAATAATAATATTTTCGCATTTATATAGCGCTAAGAACCATCAGGTATCTCAGCGCTGCTTATTATTACCCATGGTGTGTGGGGCTCATTTATCGACTACGGAAGGATGAAAGGCTGAGTTTGGCCGTCCCGGGATTCGAACCTGCGTTAGTTAGCAAGCTGTGCACGGATGGCAAAGCGAGCGCTCTACTCGCTGTGCCACTTGACCGGCTACAGTGAAGTGGCACAGCGAGTAGAGCGCTTGACCGGCTACAGACCGGTTAAATTATTTCTATTAACCCATCCTGTGTCGTCTGCCTTTTTCAGAGCCCTCTAAACGACAGGGGATCAATTCGGCGGTGATAGTGCGCGGTAGAAAACAATATGCCACATTGAACGAACAAGTACAACTTGACCGGGCTTTAATGCCACGCTATTGTTATTATATTCCGGTATAAAATAATCCAAAGGGTTACTTACATTATAATTGCATTTTCCATTGTCCAACTGTAGTGCAGTCCCAAAATACGACTCTGCGTGTGCCAACGATCATTCTCAAAGTGATATAATATACAAAAGTGGTTTTGTTTCAGAAATTTCATCTTTATCGTGTCTTACGTTTTTGCTACACTTCTTCAAAAGAAGTCTTTCAGCACAATCTCTGTCAAGGTAAAAAAAAAATAGAACCTTATAATGGGAGTCGTGGGCCTCTCCGGGCAGCGAGAAAAAAATGGAAGCCGCTGACCTTCACTGTGAACGAGCATAAATGCTTACTTTCCAACATTCTGTGTAAAGCCATCTGTGAGAACTTGCTGTTTACACTACATATTTGTATATTGTTTGCGTGCTAATAAAAAAAGTTTAAGGGACGTTATGGTTCCAAGTAAAGCCGAAAAACCACTGAAATTCGCCAGTTATGGTAAGCTAAGCAACCATAACTCGCGCCACCACCGTGCACTGCTAAGACTAACACCCAGGACATCAAAGATGACATCGCAAATGTCATTGATGACATCACATGTGCATTTACTTTTCATGAAATTTGTGTACTAGGGATTTTTATTATAATGTTGCGAAAAAAGTGTCAAGGATCATTGCAATAAATATCATACCGTAATTAGTGCTTTGAACGATGCATTGATATAAATAGCATTGTATTACGGGGTTCTATCTAGTATACTGAGCTACTAATGGAGAAACATAGCATTGTGTGCAGCGTACAAGATGAAAGTATAATATTTGTAATGTTAATATGTTGAATAATGAAATGATAATTGTCCTGAAATGTTCAAAAATAAACAAAATGGGGGTGTTCTGAGGACGTTCTTCGTATTGTGTGACTGCTTAGCTGTATGCAATGATGGAATGGCACAAAGAGTAAAGTGGAAATGGTAGAAGGGGTGTCAAAGAGTTACGCGGTCCGCAGACACTGCGGCTGTCCGTGGACAGAGCGTGCTACATCCGGGGTTTTCCAGCAAATCCAACATGGAAAGAAGACTGTACAGATCAGCCAATCAGATGTCGAGGTTGTGGATTTGTGTTGAAAGAGACTGTGTGTGGTGAAGATGGCAGAAGTAGAGAAAGTCAGGGCGTTGGTGCTTGGAGATATGTTTGTGCATGGTTTACAACAGTACGCTCGATGCAGACATGTTGAAAAGAACTTTGATGTGAAAGGAGTGGAGGTGGTGTGGAGCACTGTGCCTGATTGCAATGTACAGGGAATTGTACAAGTTTGTGAGGATATGACCACGATGAACAGTCCGCATGTGGTAGTTTTGCACTATGGTGCTTTCCATTTGGGCAACGTCAGTGCCCCTACTTTGTTGGCTGATTTGGAACGCTTGGTTCAAGCCGTAATGAAGATCCTTCCAAATGCAAAAATAATTTTTTCTGGATTACTACCTAGGGCAATATGGGACAATAGTTCAGTTTTTTTGTCCTCAGCAAAACATTGCTAGGTGTGTCATCAACCGAGGCATGTGTGCCTTCATGCTTACAGCTGGTATGTTCCTCTGTAATAATGAGAATATTGATGCCAGTAATACTGTTAATTTTAAAGAAGATGGCATATCTCTATCTTTTACGGGAAATGCCTTTCTATTTTGGAATGCAAGGGTTGCTTTGGAGAAGGTCATGTGAAGATTTTAGGAGTAAAGTAAGAAAGAAAAACAAGAAAAAAAATACAAAATAACAGGTGTCTGTCAAGCATCTGTAAAAAAAAAAAACAAAAAAAACGGCTCTTTTCAGAGCCAACTTCAAAGGGGAAATGGGGCACACTATTTAAATTTACATTCACCACGCTCAGATTCTCGATATGTCCGCGGACATGGCGGTAGTCCGCGGACATCAAAATCACTACGTGGGGGTTCAGTATGTTCTATGTTACATGCATATGAAGTCAGGGATATTATGGTTAAGTTGTGCTACTAAAAACCTATGAAATTCAGTAAAAAAAAAAAAACGTTGTTAAAGGGACGTTATAGTTCAAAGTAAAACCGGAAAAACCCCTGAAATTCTGCAGTTATGGTAAGATAAGCAAGCATAACTCGCGCCACCGTGCACTGCTAACACTAACACCCAGGACATCAAAGATGACATCACAAATGTCATTGATGACATCACATGTCTGGCTCTCCCTTTTTTCCCTTTACTGACATATCTAGGCCACATAATTTTCTTCAGTAACAGTCAGGAAGTAAAAATTGAAGAGGTACTATATTTGTAGACTTAGGGTCAAGTCACATCATATGAAACATATACATAGCGGAAGACACAGGCTTGAAAGAGCAATCCTTTCTGTGCATGAAGATAATCATTAGGGTTGTCAGCACTTTCTCATAGTTTTATTTTTATTACTCTACCTTCCCTGTATATGCTCATATTTGTATACATTATAGTCACTCTCCTTTCCTTTGGGTGCAGTCACATCATGTGATACACATACATATGGTAAGTAGCAGCTTTGAAACAGAGCAATAGTTTCTCTGCATAAAGACAATCAGTTAGGTTATGAACTCTTTCTGCTACTACTTCTGCTTTTTTGTTTACTTCACTGTCCCTGTATATACTCATATTTGTATGTGTTGTTGTCTCTGTGTTTTGTCTGTAATAATTATATATTAAGTGGGTTTTATTATCTACTTATTACATGTTTCACAGTACGCAAAACTCTAATAAGAAAGCAGTTATTTCACTATTCAACATGACAAGATTATGAATATTGCACCTTCATCATGTATGCTGCACAGACTGCCTATGTTTCTGCATGAATAGCTTAGTATACTGGATAGAACTTCATAACAGAATGCTATTTATATCAATGCATTGCTTAATGCACTAATTAGCTCATGATATTTATCCCAATGATCCTTGACAGTTTTTGATCAGCATTATAAGAATACCTTGTACAGAGTTTTCATGAAAAGTAAATGCACGTGTGATGTCATCAATGACATGTGTGATGTCATCTTTGATGTCCTCGGTGTTAGTGTTAGCAGTGCACGGTTTTTCGGTTTTACTTTGAACCATAACGTCCCTTTAACAACGTTTTTTCACTGAATATACATACATACACACACACACACACACACCCCCCCCCCCCCCCATAGATGGAAAACACAGATCTGCTGTTCCTCTGGACCCTTGCGATCAAGCAGTCTCTGCTCCCACAACAGACTTATTATACGCTGGCTGCATCAAGGGATCGACAAATAAAAAGGTGCTTTGTGTACCAAGCACAGTGGCCAAGACTAGCTTCTAGTGATTCCTGCGATCCAAGGCAGTCTTCATATTGGACATCCCCCCCATATCCGCCAAGAGACTAGCAGCTACATTGGGGAGGGATTGTGGTTTAAATGTTCATTATGCCACGTCACACACCATTTGTAGCTGTCCAATTATGCTGCCATTTATACTGTGTGGCCGTCCAAGGGCACGACCTCAGTAGTTACCATGCTTCTGCCCTCTGGGACACCACCTGATCTACCTTTTCTGCAGACGCAAGGCTACCAACTACCTAGTCCGTTCAGAGAAAGGGCCATATGGAGGAAAGAAGATTTGGACTAGGAGTGTAGCAGTCTCAGAACCTTTGCTTACTACTACGCCCCATCCCCTTTCCTCCTTACTGTAAGGGCGATTACAATGCACATACTTCTGTCTGTGGGAGGATGGTAGCTCACTGACTACCTTGAGACAAAATGTTCCCTAGAACTGACAATAATAGACTGAGGAAGATAACCACGTCGCCGCTTTGTTGATAATGTTCCAGAAGACATGCCATTGAAAGTTGACAGTGGTTACTTTTGGCCTAACCGCATGAGCATGGATCCAGTCTGTGTGCTGTTTCTTTTGCACCTTACAAGATACCATCCATCTGATGGTATCTTATCCTTGGTCATCAAGCATCCTTTAGATGCTTGATGACCAAGGATAAGAGCCTAACAGTGACAAAAAGCATGCCAGATTTCAAGAGATCACTGTTTCTAGCGCTCTTCTGTGGTCAGCAAATAGAAGGTGTGTTTGCATCGGATTGAAGACTAGGCAAAACTCATCGGATCATTATGAAATGCAGATATAATCTTAGGCAAAAGCTTCAGTGGAAATGAGGGCCACCGAGAGCACGGTCATCCAAGGGACCAGCTTGATGTCGATCATTGACAGAGGTTCAAATGTTTGTGGGCCAAGGCTGCCAGCACCACACTGAGGTCGCACATTCCTCTCGCACTAAAAGCAGAATTGTGAAAACGTCCTCTTGTAATGGGCCCGGGTCGAATCTTACGCGCCCACTGACTTTCTGAAGCTTCTCTTCTGACAAACCAAGATGACTGATGAGTTCACAGAGCTCGTCACTACTCCCTAAGGGGGTGCCACCCTCTTTGGGACTAGGAAGGTGAGCCCACAACGCTTAAATCCCCATAGGCGACAGGGTAAGCGGGATCCTCTGGAGGCGACTCCATCTTAGGGGTAAGGGAAACCCCTGCGAGAGACTTAAGTCACCATCCCTTTTCCCCGGGACGAACACCTGTTTGGACTATGCAGGAACTAAGAGGTGTGAGAACTCCGACAATGGCTGGCTCAGCTTCTGATCCAAACTTAATTTTTATCTGCTTTAGGGGAAACAGCAGGAGGACAGAAAAACTGGCCTCACAAAGTACATCAGGTAAGGAACCATTCAAAATGGAGAATCCCCATAGACCACAGACGTTAATTATACCTCAGTCCACATTGAGAGGAGAGATGCTCGAAGAGAGAACGCCAGACGTGGCATCATAGCAAAGTTTCACACTAGGAGAGTGCCACAGCGCCAGGCAGGTGAGAAACCGGAGCCATGCTGTGTGGCAACCCAAGCAAGAACAGAGTACCTCAGTGGGGTGAGGCAGAGCTTAGAGAAGGAACCACCCACATGCTTACAGAAATACCCAGTGCGGACTGGGAGGAATCACCAAACACTGCGGGACGTATAAGAGGCTGTGCGGTAAGACGAGAGGCAGTCGGCCTACATAGCCCTCCCAGGGAGCAGCGCTAGTCAGATGCAGGTAGGCAGTGGCTCCAGAGCAACAGGAGGCAATGCGAGAGACAAGTCCTGGTGTGGGAGGAAGGAACAGAAATCCCAGTGGGAAAAGAGGGTGAAACAAGCCCCGAAGTGGAAAGCAAACCAAGAAACCCCAAAGTGGGGACAAAGACAGAAACAGGCCCCGGAGCTATGAGCGAACCGGGAAGCTCCAGAGTGGGGAGAAAGCGCACAAGTCCCCAAAATGAGAAACTTCTAACTTTAAAAAGATGCCGTGAGGGGTCTGGCTGGAGGCCCAGGATGGCACTGCAGCCGTATAGATGAACTATACACCTAACTGTGAGCCTATGCCAAGGTCTATGTGTTGGAGTGAATTCTCAGAAATGTGCCAATTCCCTTCTACCTTAGAGACCTCCAGCAATTTTCCTGGACTTTTAATCTTTAACCTGGAGAGAGTGAGACCTTTTTACCACTCTCTCATGTATTTCTCTTTAATCTGATCACTGTTTCTTTTGTTTTTGTAGTCTAACAAACTCCATAGGAATCACCTGTTTTCATTGTGACACACAGCACCTTCAGTGCAGTGGCACAGGGAAGTCTTTCAGATTTCCCAAAGGTTTAAATACCTTCTCTTGGATAAACTACTGTTTCCCAGAGCAGTGAAGTGAAATTGACGTTACTTGCATTTTGTAACTTTCTAGACCCAGCACACACTATCTTACTATAGGGTGCTGCAGGGGTTACTTAATATGCCCTTTGTCTAGTTTCTCATGCAACATTTTTATGTTACCCTTTCTCCAATTAATGGCTGGTGGCTGTGGTTTACCTTTTACTACCATTATGTGTTTCTACCGTGGGCTGCAATTGCAGCTTCAGTAAAGCACCCATGGATGCCCATTTTTACTCTGCGTGCCAAACCAGGTTTGGTTCCTTTGTTCATTTGGTCTTTAGCACTGCTGAAGCCCGCATCTGGCTCCAGTGTGTCTGCCAGGAGCCGGAAGTGAGGGAGGTGCATGAAACTCCATGTGTTTAATCTCCTAGGTAACAGGAATGCACTCCTAGGTGAGTGGCAGGCTGGCTGTGCTTGGAGGGCAGCCACCCTGCTGTGTGAGTGACACCTAGGCTGCAAATGAATAGGAGAAACCTGCATAAAAGGCGAGGCTTTTGGCTTGTAAGGCAGAGTCGACCACTGGTACAAAGGAATCAGAAGAAGAACTTGGAAGAGACGCCTGCAACAACTCCTGTACCGTTGGTTTGCCCGGGGAAACACTGATGCTGTGCTGAAGCTTCGAATTCGCCTTGACTTGAGAAGTCCTTCCTTTGGGTTGGTGGGACCAAGCGGCCCCAATACGAGCTCATCTGGAACTCCTCTCAGAGCTGGCTGTACTTCCATTGCTGCTGCAGGAACCGATTGCCAGGGAGAGGAACACCAGAATCGAGTGAGTGTCTTTAAGTCGGACTAGAGCTCCAGGAAGATCCTCTGGACTCCCAGGAAGCAGGACTGACCGAGCCTGAGCCACTTCAACAGAGTGCGGGACCCCTGAAGCAAGGAAAGTCCATCTCGACAGCCAGGAACCGCTGTGAAGCTATTTGCGGTAGACGCAAGGAGCTGAAACACTGAACAGCCACTGAAAGTGAAGTTTGCCGGTTGCGAATCCCTCCCGCTTGTCCCCACAACTGAGGCCCAGGAACAGTGAGATCTGCAGAGCTGTACAGGAACAGAGGTCATCAGCTGCATCTTTTCTTCAATTCAAAGGTACTGTACAAAGTCTTAGAGAACCTATCTCTTGCGGTCGAGTTGATTGCATCTTCTACTACTCACAAGTCTAATCCGCTTGTGGCCCTACATTTGATTCTTCTTTTCTTCAAAGACTTCTAAAACATTGTGCAAAGACTTTTCCATGAACCTACCAGAAGGGCTTCATCCTATATAAGACTTTGGCCCATTGACTTTGGCTTAGCCTCTTCCACTGAATGACTCTTATTGTGGGATATTAAAGTATTTGCTTGCTTAAGAATATTTGTGGTCTCTTGTTTGCTCTAAATAATCTTTTCATTTGACTTATTACTATACGATCCTAAATTCAACAGATATATTAATGTCCCCAGCACCCTAGCAACTGAAGTCACCTGAGAGTGTAGGTAGTGTCTGTCCCAAAAGGGCATCTACTGATTTAAAGATATTAAGAGTGTGTATTTCATTAAGTGTATTTGAGTGTTACTATGATATTGCTCCCTTCTGAAGAAGGCTTATTCTAACTGGCTGATAAATTAATAATTGTTAATTCAAGAAACCTTGAGTGTAAGAGTTTATTTGAATACTTGTAACTGTAATTCTCTATGCAACTCCCCTACAGCTCACATTGACCCCTCCTGAGATAAGCCTAGCTGCTCAACACACTACCCAAACAGTAGTAACTGTAGTCAGAGTTGTGTGAAGTGTTCCCAGAGGGTACTGCATACAAACTTTGCCTAACAGCTCTTCAAGCGCTTACGGCTTCCCAGAAGCATGGAATTCTTGCCTGGCTTTCTCTTGATCCTTTCTACCGCTGATCAGCCCGTTGGCCTTTTAACTTCCACAGCCTGGTTCGCATCAGCCCCGAAAGAGCTGCGTCTTCTCTTACCCAGCCTTGCTCGAAGTGTGCCTGTATGAGCGACCTATCCTCACAGGGAGTGTTAATAGCAAGTGTACATTATTAGAACTACGTGCCCGACTCTGCGCCTGGCCTCATTACAGGGACAGAGCTAATGAAAGTCAGTGGCGGTAATCTTCTGACCTCATTCCTCATCTTCCTCAGTGCAGTCCTGTTGTCAAGATAAAGTGGGGAGGAATTATGGGAGTTGTAGTTTCCCATGAAACAAGCTGGGATAGGGGTTAGATGGGTTGTGGAAAAAGGGGGAATACTGTGTCTCACTATTGGGTGCTTCTCCCCCACTCCCTGAGGACCCCTTACCCAGGTGATCCTCCCTTGCTTGTCCACCCCTAGGTTCGGGATCCAAAAGCGATGGTCTTTACCTGGCCACTTGAGTACAGGATCCCTGCGAAGTAGATTGTGAAACGCATCTTTATTTTTCACAGCAATTACATCCCTGCAGTCTGGGGACATGGTGATGTGCTCAAATCCTGAATATGTAGGAGCCGGCTGTGAGAATGTGGTTCCTGGACAACAGATTGCACACTGGGTGATGCCTGATTGGCGGGCCGGAGAGAGCTAGAAGCTCGAGAACCAGAACTGCCTTGACCATGCTTGGGCCGCCAAGACAAGTTTGCCCGGCTGCTGTTTTGATTGTGTGGAGGACAACATTCTGAGGGCAACAATTTGGGCCATCACACTTTGAATGAGTGGAAAGGAAGGAAAAGCTTACAGTAATACTCCCTTGCTTGGAAACATGAAGGTGTCTCACAGGCTGGCCAGATGAGGATAACTGCTGGCAAACGAGGCGCATTTCCAGTTTCCCTCATGTGCAAAAAGGAGTATGTTGCTTACCTGTAACTCTTGCTCTCCAGAATTGGTATATTTCATGGATTCACATGCTTTGAATATCTCCCATCGGGCCTGAAATCCTCGGGTACCTCAGTATTACATTACACCATTTGAAAAAAACAGCACTGTTTTTTATTCTATCCATGTCGTTTTGGGTGTATTCGGCCCCAATCAATGGGACGTTGACCATCTAGCACCAGCCTGCATGCCATCCTCAGATTCTAATAAATGGAGTGACTACTTTATTGTAGCCTTTCAACCTGGTGTGGAGGTCAGCGCATGTAAATTCATGAAAGATACCAATGCTGAAGAACAGGACTTCCAGGTAAACAACCTATTCCTTCTCCGAGCATTGGATGTTTCATAGATTCACATGCTGTGAATAGAGTAGACAGCAGTTACACTCACAATAGGTGGTGTAAAGGGGAAAAGGCCTACCTTACTGGAAAAGGAGAGTCACTACAGCTCTCCCAACTCTAGCTTCTGCTTTGTTCTGCCCCTTCGTTCTGTCCCTCCTCTCCCTCTAGACAATAGTGCCTTGCAAACGTGTGTGGCACGGCCCAGGTAGTGGCTCTGCAGATGTCAGTCAGTTGGATTCCCAACCACATTGCTGCTGATGTTCCTACAGCTCTTGTGGAGTGGGTGGGTGGTGGCCCCCCCAAGGAGTTTCTTAGCCGCCGTGTGGCTCCACTCAACTCTTCCTCCTCAGTGACCTCAATATACATTTAGACTCTCCTTGTTCCTCCTATGGACTCTTCCGTGACCTCTGCGACTCCCATTCCATGTCCATCCTCCCCTCTGGCCCGACTCACTCTGTAGGGCACACACTTGATGTCTTGATCCTCTGACCTCCCCCTCTCCATCGCCATCTCTCTGACCTCTCCTCTCCCTCTCTCCCCCCCCCCCCAAAGCCAAGCCTACCCCAACACTGCCACCTACCTTCTCGGACATCCAGCCCAGGAAGTGTGTGTCAGTTGAGGCTTTTGCCACCACTTTCTCTCCCCCCTCCACCTCTGGCTGTCTCACATCCTGACACAGCCCTGTCTCTGCTCTACTCTTCATTGTCTGATACTCTTGATGCTCTTGCCCCTGTCATGAGGATCCGCTTGAAGTCCATAGCCAGGTGCAATTCCTGGTAGGACTCTGACCTAGATGCACTTAAACGCAAGTGTAGGGCGGCTGAGAGGAAATGGAGAGCTTCCTGTTCATCCTCTGGTAAACTGGCCCGTCGCCTGCTACAAAGACAATACCGACTCTCTGTCCTCACAAAGAACAGAGTCCACATTCAAGCCGGTGTCTCTGCGGCATCCAGCAACTCGGCCAAACTCTTTAAAATCTGCAAGGAGCTGGCCAACCCGGATTCCGACTCCCAACCACATCCTAGGACATAGAGGATTCCAACCCCCTCCAACAGTGAAGAACAAACAACTACTACAGAGAACTCTGCGACAGGAGATGACAGGCCACTTATGCAGCCATTTTTTACACAAGGACAAAGGAAGAAAAGAAGCAGGAGGAGTGGCAGGAAAAGGAAATACAGAGAAACTAACAAACAGGTAGCCGAGCAGGAAGAACTAATTATTAATATAGCTGATTGTAATTTAAGCTTGGCAGAGAGGAACATTTTACAGAAAGGACTTAGCTTTGTACCGACATTCGGCACTAGCTTTTTTGACACCAAAATAGAACTTTTCAAGTTTATTCGCAAAATTTAACTGAAAGCCTATTTCGCAGATGTTGATATTCCAGAAACAGACAGTCAACAACTATCTGGAACTGAAACCCAAGAGTCAATTTACACCACCGTTACCACATGGAACAATTGACATCTTCCATGAAGCCATTTTACGACACTTGAAGATTTCGTTTAAAAATCCAAGATTTTGCAATCTCAACAAGAGTGAACTGTCAATAATCAGAAACTTATACAAGGATGAAACTATCACTATCCGCCCGGCAGACAAGGGCGGGGCACTAGTAGTAGTGAATACGGATGACTATGGAGAAGAGTGCCTAAGACAATTGAATGACACAAAGGTATACAAGGCATTACCATGCAATCCAATCAGAGAAATTGCTGAAGATTTGAAAGCTATGTTAGAGACGGCGGAAGAGAACGAATGGATAAGCAATAAGACTAAAATCTTTTTGACACAGAGCTTTCCGAAGATATCTGTACTTGCTTCCCAAAAGTCATAAGGCATTACTTAAACCACCTGGACGTCCAATAGAGGCTGCTACTCAAAGCATTCTTCAACCACTAGGTATCTAAATTGATACCATTATGCAACCCATTATAAAAAAAACATCCACTTACATCAAGGATACACCAGATTTCCTTAATAGACTTGCACGGATTGAACTTGATGAACATGACCTGTTAGTAACCATTGATGTCAATAGTCTTTGCACTTTGATTCCACATTGCTTAGGACAACAGGCAGTGGAATGGTTGTTAGTACAAGATGAAGAGATAGGCGCCTCAAAAGAATGGATTATGATACTATTGGAATTTATTGCAAAGAAAGCCTACTTCCAATATGAAAAACAGTATCACTCACAAATAAGTGGAATGGCAATGGGGGCAACAATGGCACCCGCATATGCAAACTTGTTTTTGCTGAAGTTCAAAAATGACCATATCATCAAACACCCTGTGTGGCAATGGTACATAAAACATTGGGGGAGATACATAGATGATATCTTTTTAATCTGGAATGATACACAAAAGACTCAACTTATTTTTGACATACATTAACTTGATTGACTCCAAGACTCAATTCCTGTTTGAGATTGGACACCCATGTATACATGTTTGAGATGTCCTGGTAACCCCTTAAGTACCCACATTCAACACCAACGCATACCATAAACCTACGGACAAAAACAATCTTTTACACAGAATGAGTTTTCATCCTCCAGCGACAATAAAGAACCTACCATACAGCCAACTGCTTCATATAGAGAGAATTATCAATACATATTGCCAATATGAACAGGAGAAGAAAGTAATGTTGAACAAATTTAAGGAGCGGGGATATAAAGAGGATGAACTGTTAGCTGCCTCAGAGAAAGTAAGATTACAGGAGGGATCTAATCTGTTGATCGCCAAAACTAAAATCACAAAAGAGAATCCACTTGTATAGGTGAGTAAATACAGCGTACAGCTAAAATTAAGAGAATCATACACAAGCATTGGCCCATATTGACCTGTGATGACAAGTTTCAAAATCTATTTGAGGAAAAACCAGTTTTTGCCAACCAAAGGAGTAGCAATCTGAGAGGTTTGCTTGTCAAAACAAAACCAAAGAAAAGCACAAGACTCATTTCAAAGAAACAAGGAACCTTTCCCTGCATAGCATGCGGAAATTGCAACAATATCACTAAAGGCAACACTGTGACGCATCCCAGAACTGGGGAAAAGATAAGAATTAAGAGCTACTCAACTTGCATGACAGAAGGAGTTATATATTGCATTAAATGCCCCTGTGGCTTGCTGTATATTGGACAGACACGCAGGAAGGCTCGAGTTAGATGGAATGAGCACAAATCCAACATTAGAACTAAGAATCAGTGCTCTCCAGTTGCCAGACACTTCAATCAAACGAACCATCAAGTTTCACAAATGCATGTTCAGATTTTGGAAGTCATTGACGTATGAAATATTAGAACTAGCGTGACAAAAAAATTACAACAAGGTGAAGCATATTGGATAGAACGATTAGACACAGTCTCTCCCCGTGGATTAATGAAGAATTGGGTTTACATTGCTTTATTTAAACAACTATGTGAAACAACAATGTTATGATGTATGGGAAAAAGAACCAGATAATGTGCAATATGTCTGGATGGTAGGAGTCTGTACCTAAGCGGTACTGATCAGAAAAATGTTGGGAAATAACTTTTCTGTATTTTGAGCTGTTTCGAAAGTTGGTAACAGTTACTTTCTAGCATATGTTAACATAACTCATTTTTTCTGCCTTTCTGAGTATTGCAGTGGTCTAGTCATTAACCAACATTGGGATTGATTATTTAGTGCTAACAGTAGATTTATACGGTTGGTTTCTCAATCTTGAAGTAAGCTTGACTGTATACAAAAAATTGAGTATTGGGGATTGCTCTGTTTATTCAAAGTATTTAATGACACTTTGTGAACCTATTTACTAACATTTTGAGAATATTAATTATAGACTCCTAGTCACACATAAAAAGCGCAGTTCAACTTGATCAAAGAATACCTAAACCTAGTACAAGACATACAAGGTTTTAATAACCTCATTATGCTAAAATGCATTAATCATTTTTTACACTAATTACACATCAGTATTTTACTGCGTATTTACAGCGTTATTTCTTAGCCTCAGCGCTAGAAACAGAATCTAGGTTGCCAAGGCGACCAGTAGCGACTGGACATGTCGCATTATGACATGCACACACGTTAAGTTGTATATATTAGTGTTACTTTGGTAACGCATCTTTTGTGAACCGCCGAGACCTCAGCACCAGAACGGCCCGCTGGGACGCGCTGTTCGTTGCAGGAGCGGTATTCAGGTAAGAGATTGCAGTACAGTTAGCTTCCCCTATTTCTTAACAACTTCTTTTAAATCCCAATCCTTAAACACATTCCTTTATCACACAGGCCCCACTCAGACCAGAGCAGGCGCGCTAGTCATACTTCCAACCGTGATCCTATTGCATTTTCTGCGGCGTTTAATAAAGCAGATTCACGTGTCAAGATGGATTGTTTCTTTGACAAGGTACAAACGTCAATTACTAATAATGATATGAACTTACAACATGTAATTCCCTTGTAACCATTTGATACATTGAAAGCATTTACATATTAGCAATGAGGTGTTTCAGTATTTTTGCAGAGAATGCAAGTTAAGAATATTCACGTGTGGACCGGATGTGATTAATGAGATCGCACTTTGGATTTTTTTGAAAAGGACTAATTATCTTAGATAGCCGCATTGGGATATGCGGCAAAGGTTCTTCTCATCACAGGCACTTGAAATGGAATTAAGTGTAAAGATTGTATTAGTTCACATTAACGCATGGCTCTGCTCTACTGCCTGTACTTGGGTTTAATGCACTTGATTTAACATTTTTTTAACTAAAACTGTACGTGACTCTGATGTTTAAGTATAATTGGTGCAATAGACTAAGTTATTGTACTTGAGTGACTAAAAAAAATTACTTTTGTTTGTTTTTCTGGAACTATAGAATTCGCCCTGAAGACCGACCAGAAATCAGGTCCAAAAAGCATTGGCAATTTGCTTGAATTCTGCCTCCTCACTTAAAGATGAACTTTTGAAATTATAACTATAAATAGAATCATAGAGGACGTTGTTGGTCTATTTATCTAGTCGGAGAATTAACTCTAATGGATTATTTTCAGCAGTGAAAGAACTGAATCAAATTCTGCATTAGTCTGTACTACACTATTGGCGACCCATCGGACGTACTTTTTTGCTTACAGTTTTTTTCCAGTATAAGTGCATACTGGGCTTTTTGGGTTTCGCCATTAATTTCTTAAGGAATACTTAACTACGTGTTCAACTTGAGTTTACCAGTAGTGCCCGCCCATACTTTCTGTTTCAACCCTGCTACAGTCTCTACCCCTCATGTTGCCTCCCAGGCTCTTTGCAATACCCTTGTCTCTCACTTCATCTCAAAAACCCAGGACATCCTGTCCACCCTTCCCCCCCCCCTCCTCTTCCCTCTCCATCTGTGCTGGCTGACCCTCCTTTAGCCACCCCCCCACCATCCTTCTTGTCCTTTCCTCTTTTCTCCCCCAACAAGGTCTCTAGACAAGTCTGATCTATGAAAGCCTCGTTCATCCCCGTTCCTCTAAAACCATCAAGGATCACATTGACACCGTCGCTCCGGCCCTTGCTGATTTTTGCAACTACTCCTTTGCCTCAGGATCCTTCCCCTCCCCTCTGAAGCACTCCCATGTGCATCCTCTTTTCAAGAAACCCACAGCTGATCCTTCTTGTCCAGCTAACTATCGCCCAATTTCCATTACTCCCTTTTTGGGCAAACTCCTGGAAATGTTGGCCATCTCTCAGCTTAACCTTCATTCCAATTCTGTTAGCTGTTTCCAGGACCACCAGTCTGGCTTCAGAGCTGCCAGAAGCAGGGAAACTGCTCTCTTGAACATCCGTGAAGATCTGCTCTCCAACCTTGACTCTAACATTCTCTCTGTCCTCATCCTCCTCGATCTCTCTTCTGCCTTCTACACAGTAAACCATACCATTCTGCTCAACCGTCCCGGTGATAACCTGGGTATAACTGATCAGGCTCTGTCCTGGCTGACCTCTTTCCTCTCTGATGGACCCTCCCAGGCCCAACTTGGGTCCTTCCCATCATCCACCTTCCGCTCTACCTGTGGTGTTCCCCAGGGGTCTAACCTCTCGCCCTGGCTTTTCAACTAATACCTGGCAATTCTCGCCCACTGCTTTGCCATTTTCTGCTCAAATTTCCAGCACTACACTGACAACACTTTCAGGCTGCCCTCTGCCACCTCCTCTCCCTCTCTCATCTCTGATTGCCTAACTGCCATTCAAGATTGGTGTGCCGCCAATGATTCTTTGTCTAAATGCCAGCAAGACGGAGATCCTCATCGGCACACCGTCACCATCCTTTCCCCTCACTCTCTGGCCGGCTTCCCTTGGCCCTCCTCCTACTTCCACCTACAAGGCTAAGAACCTTGGGGTCATCTTTGACTCCGCACTTTTGACTCTGGTTCTCTCTAGGTTGGACTATTGTAACAGCCTCTTTCTAAATCTACCTGCCTCTACTCTCCGCCCTCTGCAACTAATCCAGAACAGGACTGCAAGACTTGTCCTTGGCCTCAAGCCCTGGGATCATATCTCTCCAGCTCTGAAATCTCTCCATTGGCTCCCAGTGGATGCAAGGATTCAATTCAAAACCCTCTGCATTGTCCACAAGGGTTTCTGGGGCATGGGTCCAAAATACCTTCAGCTATCCTTCCGCAAATACCTCTCCTCTCGAGCTCTTCGCTTCTCTACCTCCAACTCCCTCAGGGTCAGTCATTTTTCAAGGAAATGAGCTGGAGGTAGATCTCTGTCTTCGGCTGGGGCCTCCCTCTGGAACAGCCTCCCTGCCACTCTAAAACTTGAGGAGAAACATCTCTGGTTCCGGAAGCACCTCAAGACCTTCTTTTCTTCTGCCTTCACTCCCCCTCTCACCTGCTGATCTGTTCTCTTGGCACTGTGCACCTGGCCACCCTCTGTCCTCCAGGACCAGGTACCTGCTAACCCTGCCACCCTCCGCACTGCCTCTGGGCCACCCCTTGCACTGGAATCTGTATCTGTACCCATACAGCCCCCCCCCCTTTTCTTCCTGCACTTATCAGACCTACCTGGTCTGCTGCCTTAAACCTAGCACTTGCAAATTGCTGGCTGCACTACCACTGTTTGTTGCCTTTATTATTTATTTATTATTATTTATCTGTTTCTCCTCTGCTTCGCACTTTCCACTCTCCCTCCCCTTCCATGCACTTTTCCCCTCCCCCTCTCCCATGCACTTGCGAGTTCTCAATCTCACTGGGCCTAGTAAGATCGTTGTTTTGTTCTCCCCTGTTCCCCTTCCTTGCCTCGTCACGCTCTGAAACACTTGTGTACAAGCGCGATATAAATAAAATAATATCATGGAGATTGCAGATGTGCAGATGTTTTCTTTGGAGATGCCTTTGCCACCATAAGGAGCGCCTAAGGCCACAAACATTGCGACGTGAGCCTAAACGACTTTGCCCTGTTTAGGTAAAACTTTATGGTTCTACGAAGGTTCAAAGAATGTAGGGCCATCTCTGCTTGGGATGACTGAGTGGAAAGGAAAGCTGGCAGGACAATCGCAGAATGTACATGAGCACCTTAGGGATGTAGAGCGAGTTTGTTCGTAAAATCACCACGTCTTTTATAAATCTTAAGTATGGTTTTCTTATTGAGGGCACCTGGATTCCTGATGATTTTCTGAATGAGGTCACTGATGGCAGAAAAGCCACCTTCCAGGACATGTGAACCATAGCCATTTAGACTCCATTGGGGCGGGAGCCTTTCTATTGGAGGGTATGTTCTAAATAGGCCTCTCATGAAGGGTTTTAGAATTCTTCCGCTGTTGATGGAGGGGCCTTTTCTTCTATTATTTCTTGAAATGGCCGATAGATGCACTTTTATTGAGAAATGTGATAAACCGTCTTTTGTCAGTTTGAGTAGTTCTGCCAACAGGCGGTGTGGTGACACGTCCAGATGCTCTTGTTTGCACCATTTAGTAGACCCTGCCCTAGCTGCTTGAAGGATTGGTCTGCAATCATGCGGCATTGGCGTGTGATCGAACTCTACGAAGTCAGGAGCTATGCAGTGAGGTTCAGGGACCCTAGATCATGCAGGACTTTGTTCCGCAAGTGCAAGTCTGGGGCTTCTCCCAGTGGAATGGGGCGGTCCTGTTCTAGGTGAAGGAGATCCGAGTACCAGGCTTCCCTCTGCCATGTTGGTACATGGACATCTGGATTACTCCATCAACGGCAGGCGGGGAAACGCATATGCGAACATCCCTTCCCAGGAGACCTCAAATGCGTCTCTTAGAGAATCTTTCTGTGGGCATCTGCTGGCGAAGCTGCAACACTTCTTGTTGGCCAGTGTTGTGAAAAGGTCTATTGGTGGTGTGCCCTATTGTTTGCATACTTTTGTTACCCATTTGTCTGAGAGCTGTCATTTGTGGCATTGGTCTGCTGCCCTGCTGAGGCTATGGGAGATTGTATTCTGCGTCCATGGTAGGTGAAAAGCTTGCAGCGCAATGCAATCGTTTGCCCAATGCCACAGCGCTTGCGCTTCCTTTGATAAAGTTCTGGATCGGGTAATGCTCGGTTTCCTTATATAGTACATGGCGGTGGTATTGTCGGTTAATATTCTTAACACAGATCCCTTGAGTACTATTTGAAATGAACATAGCGCTAGGGCGACGGCCTTCAATTCCAGGACGTTTATTTGTAACCAATTCTTTGTCCACTGCCTCTTCACACACAGCTCGTCCATGTTTGGGCCCCTAGCCAGTCGGGGATGCATCTGACCAGTGTGTGCTGATGTGGGATTTCTTGTGGGGGCATCCCCTTTGTTACTTAGGGAGGGTTTGTCCCCCATTGAAGTTGGCGGCCTAGGCGTGCCATGACCTCTACTTTGTCGCTCCACGTTACGTGTATTTGGAACCATCGGTCCTCCAGGGATTCTTGCAATATTCTCATAGATAACCTGCAATGAGAAATGAGGTGATTGCACAATTACATTTTGTCAAGGATGGCACTCTGTCAAGAGTGGCACAGGGTACCCAGGTAGGGTTTGGGTGGCTGTGCTGAGGTAAGGTAGCAGATAAGCACACACAGCAGGAAGCTCAACAAGAAAGAAGAATAGGCAACAGTAGCTGTGAACAAAAAGGGGCAGGAAATACAAAGGTACAAACAAACTGGATTCCCTCTTGGGGTGTATGCAGAAATGTGAAAGAGTGGTCCACGGACCTTAGGAAACTCCAGCCTTCTGCACAGTTTACTATTACATGGGCTCACTCTGTATGCTCATGGCTGGGAACAGCAGCAGTGGGTGTCTGTACCTGAACCCTAAGGCACAAACAAACTAACAGTACTTCACAAGACTGAAGCCTGTACGGGTCCAGCAGGAACCAAACAATGACACAAAGTACAACACTGAAAACGCGACAAGGGAAGGGGCAGAGGTTGCCTGCCAGAACTCAACAGTCAAGCTCTGTACAAAGGATTTACATAAGACACAAGTGAAGACAAGAACAGAAATATCCAGGGAAAAGGAAGTCAAAGAGAACAAGGTTCAGAACAGAATCCGGAAGAAAGGAAGGAAGGGCGGAAACCTAGTATCTAACTGTAGGGAATGGTGACCGGAAACTGAACACGGAATAGTAGAACAGTAACTCAGGGCTGGAAAGACAAGAGAAAGCTAGCAGAAGGAAATGAAGGAAACAGTAAAACTGAAATGGATAACCAAAGGGGAGGACAGAAGACTCAAGAGAAGGACAGGGATAAAGAACAGGGGGCTGCAGACAAGGAAGAGAGCAAGGGAACAGTAGCCAGGAAACAGGGGGGCTGGAGGCTGCAAACAAGGAAGCAGGGCTGCAGTAACGGATGGCACAAGGTGCAGGCAAACTGTTGAGGACTGCAGAGGACTGTAGTAGGCTGCAAGGCAGGGAGTCCAGAGGAGCACGACAGAGAGCTGTAGGAGGCTGCAGACAGAGCCCAGAGGAGCAGGGCAGCAAGGAGTGAGCCCAAAGAAGCAGGGCAGCGAGGCAGGGAGCCCAGAGTACCGGGGCTGAAGGCAGAGGAGTGTAGCAGGCTGCAAGGCAGGGAGCTAGAGGAGCAGGGCAGCGAGGCAGGGAGCCCAGAGGACCAGGGCTGAAGGCAGAGGAGTGTAGCAGGCTGCAAGGCAGGGAGCACAGAGGAGCAGGGTAGCAAGGAGCTGGATCAGAAGCAGGATAATATGGCAACAGGAACAGCATACAAATCGTGGCTCAAGGCAAAAAGGGGCTGGGAGGACTCTTGGAGCAAGAGACTGTGCTCCTGCAGGCAGCTGCTTAAATACAGCCCTGCCCTGTACTGAGACAGGTTAATTGGCAGCACCTGGAGCAGCACACCTGAAGATAATCTGCCTCCTCCCTCTCTGGTCCTGAGAAGGTGGAAGCAGCACTGATCGCTAGGGATTCTGGTGATTGTGGTCCCAATACTAATGAATGGGAATAGCCAGGAAATGATAACTGTAGCAAGGTACATTGTGGTACATGTAGTTAGCTGAATTAAAATAGAAAGTACCAAATTCGTGCAAATGGAAATTAAGAACCAAAGTGTGAATTGGGGTTGTTCAAAGAGTATTATGAAGATAAATGAGTTCCAAATAGTCCATGATGGTTGCCAATGTGTGCGCCAGTGGCACAGGCGTGACACATTGTTCCCAGCAGTTGCATGTACTTCCGTAGCGATAGGGATTTACCTGGATGGCGCTCGGGCAATATTTGAGGAATGGATTCTGCTCTTTTGATGGCCTGACCCAGGTGTTGTTGGCAGAGAACTCTGACCCCAGGAAGATTACATTGTTGGAGGGCACTATGCAGGATTTGGCATCAGTGATGGAGAATCCCAGGCACTTCAGCGTCTGCATGGTTTGTTGCAAAGTCTGCAGCGTTTCCTGTTTCGTGGCTGCCCTTACCAACCAATCGTCTAGTTAAGGGTATATATTATAGCCCCTTTTTAGGAAGACCGACGCCGGTGCCAAGCACTTTGCAAATTTTCTTGGCGCCGACCGCAGCTCAAACAGCAGCATCTTGAATTGTGTGACAAATCAGAGGATGACGTCACTTCTTCCCTAAGGGGGTGGGGAGGTGGGAAGACCTTTCCCATGGGCCAGGGTGGTGCGGACACAGTACAATGGTCCCCTTGAGGGTGATACACACGGGGAGGATCACATGGGAGAGGAAGCCCCTTATTAGATTAGGGACGACCTTTCCCAGAGAATGCAGTTTAATCCATCTTTACTCCTTCCAGAAGTCCACCCTTCTCCCCTATCTTTACATATAGCCAACCTTCTTTATTGTACAGTCAGTCAACTTAATGCCAGGGGACACTATTGGTTTTCGATATAAGAATTATAACAGTACAGTGAGGAAGCAGATGTGCAGGAGGATACAGATCACTCCAGAGAACCGGAGTGAATGGTCTTGTCTTTGGAAAAATGTGATTGGTCGTGAATAACCCAACAGGGATGTGCGGGTGTTCAAATCCCGTCAGCTGAAACAGGGAGAAAGAGCTACCCCTCCCCCTCCCGAGGAGGACAGTCAAGAGCTACTATGAGCAGACGTGCAGCCGCAAGACCCTCATTTTGCAAGCCTGGTAAAGAAGCGGGAGACGCTACGCACGGAAGACGGAGGTACGGCGCCGGAAGTCCAGGAAGAAAGGACACTGCAAGAAAATACAGCGGCAAACCCTGAGCGGTTCCCGAACTGGAGAGCTGCAGTACAGAGCAGAACCGCTCAGAGAACACCACCAAAGTCAGCGAAGAGACGAGCAGAGAAGACAAGTCCCTGAGAGCCACTGGAGCCTCGCAAGAGAGCCCTCTTCCACGGCAGACGCTAACAAAGAGAAGGTATGCAAGCATACAGAGACAGGCTGGAGGTCTGGGTAAGCATGGGGAGAAAAGTGGAACGCACTTAAGAAGGGTCAGGGAACCTGAAAGCAGCGTGCGAGTCCGAGACACGCCACCCCATAAGAAACCAGAGAGGGAGAGGGTCTGGGACCCTAAATGTAACTGAAGAAAGAGAAGCACTGGCTTGGCAGGAGAATGAACCAAGCCGTGGTAACCACATATTGCGAGACTAGGGCCTGCAACCATATAAGAAACCAATTCCAAAAGGCACAAGAGGGTCTGGGACAATGAAGAATATTGAGACACTTGAAAGGGGCAGACGTACTTGGCAGGAGAGGAAGCCAAGTCGTGCTGTGACCACATTTCAAGTCTGGGACGCATACACTTATGAAACCACAGAGCGTCTGGGACACTAAAGATGTACTGAAATATTTAAGGGACACACATACTTGGCAGGAGAGTAAACCCAGTCATGCTGTTGCCACATTGCTAGTCTGGAACCCGCACCCATATGAGGATCAAATAAGAGGGTCTGGAACCCTACGAAAAACCGAGACTATCCAGAAGGAACTGTAGGTTTGCCAAGAGAATAGATCCACGTTTTGTGATGCAGCTTTGCGAGTCTGGGACTCGCACACATAAAGGCTTGAAAGTAACTAGTTAGAAGCCAGAGGAAAGGAGCCAAACACTGGTTACTGGGACATCGTTAAAGCCCACTCAGCTGTTGTGCGCTATGTGTTCCCGCTCAGGGAGATCGGCTGCGAGCCCCAGAGACCGCGCCTCTTCCCATTGCAGAGTCGGTGCAAGAAGGAAGGCAGCTCGCCCTTGTGGCGAAGCCTGTGCAGTGAAGCCTGCTCATCTGTTGTGCGCTGTATGTTCACACTCGGGGAGATCAGCTGCGAGCCCCAGAGACTGCGGCTTCTCCCATTGCAGAGCCAGTGTAAGAAGGAAAGCAGTCCGGGCGGTAAAGCCCACTCAGCTGTTTTGTGCTGTTTGGTACTGAAGGGCTCCTAGAGGGGTGAGTCAACATAACACCAATTGCTGTTATTCAATAAATCTTTAATCTCCGTTATAAGTGCATTTACCTCTGTAATCGGTTTAAAAATCCGGGATATTTTTTTTCTACCTAACTTACGGGGAGGAAGAGGTGGCAGCCTTTCTTTTTGGCATAATTCCCCACTTGTTTAAAATGATATGATATATTTCATTTATAACGGGCCTGAACACAAGTGTTTCTAGGTGCGACAAGACAAGGAGGTGGAAACAAGAAAGGACAAACAACGATTTTACAAGGCCTTGCGTCATTCAGATCACGCAAGTGCGGGGAAGTGGGAAGTGCTGAGGTGGGGTTAGAGAGGAGAAGCATAGGTAAATCACTAAGTGCAGCCAACAGGTGGTTCATAAGTGCAGAGAGAATGAACTGTAGGGTTGCAGATACAGACCCTTTAAGTGCTGGGGGATCCCAAAGGTAGTGCGGGGGCAACTTGACATGCAGGAGCCTGGGCCAGAGTTCAGAATGTATCCAGGTGACCAGTACACGGGACAGTCAGGTACGTCAGCAGGGGAGAGGAAGAGAGAAAGCAGAAGCAAAAAGGAAGATCTTGAGTTGCTTCCGGAACCAGAGGTGCTTCTGCTCAAGTTTGAGAGAGGCAGGGAGGCTGTTCCAGAGGGAGGCCCCAGCCGAGGAGAGAGATCTGCCCTCAACTCTCAGCTAGGAGAAGAGAGTCTGACCCTCAGAGCGTTGGAGGTGGATGAGCGTAGAGCTCGAGAAGGAAGATGTTTTGGAAGAAGTTGGAGGTAGAGCGGTCCCAGGCCACAGAAAGCCTTGTAGACGATACAGAGGGTCTTGAACTTGAACCTTCCAGCCACTGAGAGCCAGTGAAGAGATTTCAGAGCTGGAGAGATATGATCCCTCGGCGTGAGGCCAAGGACAAGTCTTGCAGTCTTATTCTGTATATGTTGTAAAGGTCGAAGCATAGAGGCAGGAAGATTTAGAAAAAGGCTGTTGCAATAGTGCAGTGTTAGGCAAGATTTCTATTAGTACACTTTGGGTGCACTACAACAACCTTGGCCGTCTGGCAATAGGAACCCAAACTTTGGTATAAGTCTGTACTACACAGGTTGGTAGCATGATTGAGCCCCCTGGCTTATCTCAAGACGGGTCAATGTGAGCTGTAGGGGCGTTACACAGAGATTCAGTGACAAGTATTCAAATAAACTTGTACACACAAGGTTTCTTGATTAAACAATATTAATTTATTTAACAGTCATTTTGAGTAAGCCTTCTTCAGAAGGGGCAATACAACAGTAGCACACAAAAACACTCCAAAATACATACTTTTCGTTCCTTTAAATTAGCAAATACCCATTGGGGATGGTACACAGACACTTCCTACACCCTCAGGTGACTTAAATAGCTAGGACACTGTGGACATTAATATATCAATGTTGCATTTATAGCAGTACTTGGAAGTGTGTCAAAGAGAAAGGGTAATTTAGAATAAGACAAGAGATCACACAAATATTCTTGCAGGTAAGTACTTTTTAACCCCCAATGCAGAGTAAGTTAAACCTTTCCTGGAAGGAAGGTGGAAACACACAATCAGAGGAGAGAAGTCATTCAGGGAGCCAGGCCAGCCAATATCAATTGGGCAAAAGTCTAGGTGAGCTGAAGCACTTCTTACAGGTAAGTAAAAGTCTTGCACAATGTTTTAGAAGTCTTTGTAGAAAAGAAGAATCAATGTAGGGCCACAAGCTGATTAGGCTTGTGAGGTAAAGAAGCTGTTAGCGACTCTACAAAAGTAACCAAGACAATTCTCAACTGAGATCAAGTAAGGCTACACAAGAGGTAAGTTCTCTTAGACTGTACAGTACCTTTGTTTCGAAGAAATGGTTCCAGCTGACTTCTGTTCCTGTGTGGGTCTGCAGATCTTATTGTTCCAGTGCCTTAGTCGTGGGGACAAGATGGAGGACTTCTGGGCACTCCTGAAACACAACGGGATGGTAGGAGACAGAAAAGGACAAACTTCTATTCAGTGGCTTCTATTCAGTGGCACTTCACGGTTTCAGCTCCTCACGTCTCAGCAAATAGCACCACAGCAGTTCTTGGCTGTCAAGATGAGCTTTCCTTGCATCTGCGGTCCAGCACTCTGTTGAGGTGGCTCAGTCTTGGTCAGTCCTGCTTCCAGGGAGTCCTGGGGGAGAGGGAGGGTGATCTTCCTGGAGCCAATTTAAAAGCAACGCACACAATCTGGCGTTCCTCTCCCTGGCTCTTCGGTTCCAGCAGTGGCAATACAACCAGCTTCGAGAGGATGTCCAGACAGGCTTACTTTGCAGTTGATTGGTCCCACCAACTCAAGGGGAGAAGTCGTCCTTGCAGGGCTTCTCTAGTCGAGGCAAATTCGGAGATTCAGCACAGCAGCAGGGCTTCACTGAGCAAACCAACAGTCCAGAGGTTGCAAGAGGCGTCTCTTCCAAGTTCTTCTTCGGATTCCTTTGTCCAGTGGTCGACTCTGCCTTCCAGCCTAAAAGCCCTGCCTTTTATGCAGGTTTCTCCAATTCACTCCAGCCTATCTGTCAGTCACCTAGTAGGGTGGCTGTCCTTGCCGGACAGACAGCCGGCCAATCACCTAAGAGTGCATTCCTGTCTCATAGGAGGCAGAGCACAGGGAGTTTCAGGCACCTCCCTCACTTCCTGCCCCTGTCAGACTCTGGAGCCTGAGGCGGGCTTCACTCGTGAATCCCGGCAAAGACAAAACCAACAAAGGGACCAAACCTGGTTTGGCACGCAGAGTAAATCTCTAGAAGGATCTTGCCACAAAGAAATGTTGAAAAAAGAAGACTGGGCCATTTTGACAAAATGGGCACCCATGGGTGCTTTACCAAGGCTGCATTTGCAGCCCACAGTAAAAATACACAATGGTAGTACAAAGTAAACCACTGCCACCAGCCATTAATTGTAGAAAGGGTAACATAAAAATGTTACATGAGAAACTAGATAAAGGGGATACTAGGTAACCCCTTCAGCACCCTATGGTAAAATAGTGTGTGCTGGGTCTAGAAAGTTACATATGTAAGTAAAGTCAATTTCACTTCACTGCTCTGGGAGTCAGTAGTTTCATCCAAGAGATGGTATTTAAACCTTTGGGAAATCTAAGAGACTACCCTGTGTCACTGCACTGAAGGTGCTGTGTGTCACAATGTAAAATATGATGCCTATGGAGTTTGTCAGACTCCACGACCAAAAGAAACAGAGTTCAAAATCACATTAAAATACATGAGAGAGTGGGAAAAAGGGTCTCACTCTCTCCAGGTAAAAAAATTGTAAAGTTCTAAAATCCAGCAAAGTTGCTGGGGGTCTCCAAGGTAGAGAGGAATTAGCACATCTCTGAGAATTCTCCCTAACACTCAGCAGAGAGAGGACTAGAGTTCTGGAGACAGTGAGCTTCTGGGGGAAAGTGAGAAAAGGAAGAATACCCCTGGATGAAGTCGCTGAGGTTAATCCTCCGATAATGCTCAGCAATAAATGTTTTGGTTTAGCTGACAAAGACCATTTAGGAAAATTGCCTTAAATGAGAGGAAAGTGAATGTTAGATCAGCAGCCACTTCTAGGGGAATTTGGTAACAAGTGGTCCGGCACAAGAGCTCCCATTATACTCGGATTTGTCTGATCCACCAGGCATAGATGGTAAGGGCTTGCTGTAAGGGACTCATGGTGGCAACAGTAAAGACAGACACAAGTGATCACGATTCAAGGGTGTTTATTTAAACAAGACGAAGGTTGGAAAAACGCCTAATCTAAAACTAAGATGGGAGCAAGCGTCGACCATCAAATGTAAATAAGGCAGTCCTAGTGGCGTTGTGTCAAAGTAAAAAGGACTATACTAACAAAAAAACACTGCCAAATCCTTACAACTAATTATAGAAAGAGTGTGGGATAGGGTTTTCAATAAAGAAAAAAAAAAGTGTTCACAAATAAGAAGTCAGGATGTGATTGCCTGGGTCTTCCTTCCCCGCGTTTTCTGCACGGGACAAGGTGTGTCTCCTGAGCACAGCACACACTCGATCTCTCCCAGCACGAGCCGACAGTTCCGCTCCAGCTATCAGGTTCTTCGATGGTTAAGTCTCTTTTCAAAGTCTCGTCTTCGAGGGCCTGATCTTTTCAAACAAACAAACACAATAGTTCTATTTCACATATGGCTTCGGGTGACGGTCTCACCCCTGGGTCCCCCTCTTGCGGGCGCAGACCTCTCCCGGTCGTACTAGACAATTCAATTTAACAGTTCCTTTCTCAACGAACATTGGGTGATGACTTTCCACCCCTGGATCTCTCTCCTTTGGGTTTGGACCCGTTTTCAATTTCCAGCCTCTCCTTTGGGTTCACAGCGGCTTGCCTTTCGGTTCTCCCTCTGCTGGGCTCGTATCCCAAAGCCAAGGGGGACAATCCACTTCCCCTGGTCTTACAATGCTTTTGTACTAAAAATAAATAAAAATCTCTTCAAACAGTACTTTTAAGCATCGCCCCTTTTTTTAAAACAGTTCACTGTGGACATCCCTCTGCCGGGTTCACTCCTGTCAACCTTTACAATGCACTTCTCATAACATGCGGGATTCGTCTCAATCATCTCTCGATCAAAGACTTTCAAGTGTACGGAGGATTTGACAAGACCCCTGTATGACCACTTTGACCCCCTTCCACCTTTTTCAAAGGCCTTCTGGTTACTGTAGTTCAAATAGCACAGGTAATCGCCTAGAGTTCCTCGAGTTAACACCCATGTGGTGTTTGATTCGGCTATGCTGGCTTTCCCCTTTTCTTACATCAGCGGTTCTTTGTTTATTCAAAGTTCAATTAGCTACTTGCTACTTTCCTTCAACAGAGTTCGGTTTCTTCATCGGCTTCCCCTCGACTCACCGGCTGTGATGAACTGCTTCTTGTCTGTGGAGTCAAGGCCGGTACCATTGGGCCATATGTCTCTCCCCCGGCTTGGCTGTCAGTGGAGGAGGTGCCCAGGCACCTTTCACATCTGCTGCAACGCACGCTGGCTCTTGTTCGCGGTCTTTCATTCCGTCTCTTGAGGCTTCACAGGTCTCTGTCGATAAGGGCAAGGTCACTTCTAGGTATCCTTTCGACTTGCGCCGTCTTTCGCCTCCTCTTGAACTGCCGTGCTAAGTTAGCTCTCATGTTGTGCGGTCTTCCTCACTCAGAGTGCTGTCGTGCTCCACCTTTCATCCCTGTGCGGAAGGGAAAGGGCCGTCAGGTGTGTGCAATTCTGGTGAATTGCCTGACTTTGCCTGACCCTTTTATTGGGACATGTCAGGTAAACGGCTTTGGTGTTAGTCCGTTGTCTTTCGTGTTGTGCGAAAGTGTTCATGTTGGAAGAGGGGGGGGGGGCAGTGTTTTGGAATATCCCAGGTGGTAGGATGGGAAAAAGGTGTTTAAAGAAGCGGGATACCGTGTCTCAACCGTCGGTGTCCCACTCCCACTCCCCAAGGACCCCTCATCCAGGTGTCCTGCCGCACTGGTTCACCCCCAGGAACTGGATCCAAAAGCGATGGCCGTGTCCTGGCCACCTGGATGACAGATCCCCAGGGACTAGACAGGGAAATGCCTTCAGGTTTCTCACACTGTTAATCGAAATTAAGTCCTTAATTGTTGATATTAGGTAGTTGTCACCGAGAATTGGTAGGTGAAATTAAAACCCTAAAAGACAATGTGGCTATATTATCATCTAAAATTAACAACAGAGGCGCTCAAAAGGTGATGGGCACTGTGTCGAAAGGCAGACTGCCTAAGGTCCCGCAAGTGATAGGAAAATCAACATCGTCCTTGCCCGCCACTTTTGAATACAAAGTGCCACATATAGGGGCCAAGGTAACAGAGGTCCTGCCAGTTTAGAGAGGACTTTGTTACTTAATTCTGGACAAGGTCATTAACATAACCCTACGGAATTAAGGTCCTGCCTATGTACTAGTAGAGTGTCCAACATACAACCTGTGGCTGAGAGAAAGATTGATCCATGGGACTAGAGGAGCGGCTGAGGAATCCACCCGCTGTCACTATGGGCGACGTCCCAAGACTTTTGCAGAACTCCTTTGAGGTTGAGGATGCATTGAAATGGACTAAAGTGGTTGAGCAAGGCACAAAACCAGTTATAGATGAAGCAATTCTGGATAGTCCTGAAGTCATCTGTTCAGACAGGGTCTCTGCCAGAGTGACTTTCTGAATTTAATAAGTTGATAGATAAATGAGTCCCTCATTTGACATGTGTAGGGTGTGGAGTTAAAGGGCATGTGATAATAAAACCGGGTTGGTATGATAAGGCACGTAGGGAGGCAAAAGCAAAATAATGCAGTGCCGGGTCTAGCTCGGGCTGTGGAAAGGATATAGATGTGACTATGGCTTCCTAATTGAAAGGAAAAAGAAAGATTCTCCAAAGAGTTCTTAAAGGCATATGAAGGAGGGGATTTTACTTCCTATTGGAAATGGGTAGTGGGTGAACATTTAAGTGGGGACACATCTCGTTTATGCTGTATCCCGGAAAACACTCGGTGGCAGCATTTTTCAAATCTATACAGAGATGCTAACTTGGGACAAAACCGGGGGGCTCCACTGGCAACACACTCCGAAGGTATTCCTGGGGAAGAGACCCTTGTGTTTAATGGATAGGACTTTTGAGACCCCAAAAAAGTGGGAAAGCATCTGAGCCGAATAGAATTCCCCTAGACCTCTACCAAGATGAGTCTATGGTCTGGGGGTCAAATATTGTGTACAATGTCTAATGCAGCGACTAGACTGGGTACAGTGCCTGCCTCCTGGCAAAATGCGGTAGCCATACCCATGTATAAAAGTTGGGGCAGTGGTGCCCCAGCTAACTATCGGCCCATTTCGCTTTTTGATAGTGTGGGGAAAACCTTGTCAAACACCATCCAGTTGCATTTCCAGATTTGGGCTGTTCCTGTTCATCCAGACGTACACAGTGCTCTTCAAGATGAAGTTGTACACTGCATTTGTGGATCTCAGGATGGGATTGGACAGTGTCTCACGGGCGTCCATCTGGCGGAATTTGAGGGACAGTGGAGCGCCCCCTAAATTGATCTCTACTATATACTCTTTGCATATGGAAAATAAAGCATTTGTACGTTTTGGTCTAGATGGAGAACCAACTGCCCCCTTCGATGTAGTGAACAGGGTGTTGTTGCCCCCTTACTCTTACCCCTTCCCGCATATACAGAAGAAACAATTACAGGAGTATGGATTGCCCCAAGACAGGGCAAGATAACCATCCTGCACTATTCTACCCTGATGAGGCGGTGATTTTATACACTACCCTCCACCCCAAGGTTTACAAGCAAATCTGAATATATTTCTAAAGAAATGCGTGGACCTTGAATTACAACTAAATGCGGAAAAAACAGAGACCCTTGTCTTCTGGCCACAGGTCTCAAAGTATAGTCAAATGAACATCTTTCTGGATAACTGTAAATGGAAAAGACTCTAGTCTAGGGCTACTTGGGAAGTCGGTTCCATGAGAACTGCAGGTGGGCCTCATAGGTTGCCAAAGCAGGAACTTACCTTGGAAAGTGGTGTGGAGCAACAAACCCCTTATTTTAAGAACATGGGAGTGGTGCAATCTCTCTGGCAGTTGTATTATGTAAATAAACAAGCAATACCAGCATCCGTCTTCGGTGCAGAATTTTGGGGTTATGGTAATTCACGGTCCCTCAATAAAATTGAAAATAGGTTTTTGAAAAATGTGCTTATGCTACCACAAAGTTCACCTGCTGCCTTATTACACTTGGAATACAATATTGGTCCGGTAGCTGATTGAGTTGCTCTTTACTGGCCTAGACTGTGGAGTACAGATATCCTGGGGAAGTACTGAGATACATTAAAACATTTACTAAGCCTGGGGGGCGGAAAGAAATGTATACTCTGGGTTGCACATGTCGAGGAGCGACTAATTAGGTAAATTAATCTGTATTATGGGAAACTCCTGGACATATTGACAAATCTGTCTGGGTTAAGGATGCAGCAATGTAAGGGAAAAAGAAATCATGATAGAGGCTGCTATAAAGCTTAAACTAGGCCCGACTATTTGGAGTGCAAGACAGATCAGAGCTACCTAGATTCCATACACCCCCCTATGGAGAGACCTTTCTACACATGGTTTAGGATGGGAACATTACCCCAGGTCTGCTTTACTAAATCTTGCGGCCTGGGGGTTGGGTGGGGGCAGGGGGGGCGAGGACAGACATGCCTTCTTTGTGATCTAGGCATGGAAACTGTCACACACATTTTTTTGTTTACCTGGTTAAAATTGAAAGAAATAAGAATCCAATATGTAAAACTGCTATTTATGGCAACTAGTATTTGATTTGGATTTTGGATTTTAGATTTTATTTTATTTATAAAGTGCAGAAAACCAGGCTCAGGGGCAACCGGGCGCATACTCTTAAACATGTTACAATAAAACAGTAGTTGCACAGCAAGTTACAAAATATACAGCATACATACATAAACCGAGGGGTACCATTAACAGAATATAATAAAAGTACAGAGCAGACAGAGATGTATATACATGTCCTGTACCACACAGGGAGACTGGACTGAGTAAGGGTATCATGGATCTTGGAAGAACAGCCATGTTTTAGCATTGTTCTTGAAGGAGTGGAACGATGGTTCAGTTCTAATAGGCGTCGGCAGAGTGTTCCAAAGTTTGGAAGCTAGGACAGGGAAACTCACCCCACCAGCTTTTTGGAGTTTACATCTCGGCACGATGAGGCTGTGAGTTTGGGCTGCTCTAGTGGGTCGAGTGGATATGTGGAGTGTGAAGCGAGCGGACAGGTAAGGTGGGGCGTTGTTGCTCAGGCATTTATGAGTCAGGGCTAGGGTTTTCAGGGCAATTCTTTGTTTTACTGGGAGCCAACGTAAGTCCGATCTGATGGAGGAGATATGGGAACGTCTCTGGATGTTTAAGGCTGCCCTTAATGCATTGTTTTGTACAGTTTGCAATTTATTAAGGTTAGACTGACTAGTCCCAAGGTAGAGAGCACTGCATACGAACAGAAGTATACAAACTATTAGTGAAGCACTGACATTCTTTAGAGATTCAACTGCACACTATACTGTATTTTCAGTTGCCAGTTATGTTCACAGGGCCTGGTTACTTACAATGGGAATCCTGCGAAAGAGAAAGAGGACTGAAGGGGATCCATCCCGCGCTGTAGGTTTGGAGAG
The DNA here is from genome assembly GCF_040938575.1 of Ambystoma mexicanum. Taxonomy (NCBI): domain Eukaryota; kingdom Metazoa; phylum Chordata; class Amphibia; order Caudata; family Ambystomatidae; genus Ambystoma; species Ambystoma mexicanum. The sequence goes on from NC_090936.1 coordinate 1,253,134,758, forward strand.
AATTGTGGTGGCTGCTTAACGTTTGTGCTACTATCAGAGACTGCGAGACGTTTGTGCTACTATCAGAGATTGCGAGATCGCTCTCCTCTGGCTATGAATTGTTATAATATATATTATCTGTTTCTTTTTTAAGGGATGAGTTTATTGAAAAGATGTGATGTAAAATCAATTTTCTTCATTTTTAACCCGGAGACTGGAAAATAAAATATCTTGTATGTGTATTTTAATGTGCTTGCTACTTTATGGTCTTATATCAAATAAAGTATTTAAATGAAACGATGAAGGGGAAGATTTGTTTTTCCTTGAGACTAGGAAGTGGCAAGAGCTGCCATTACTAGCTTACTATGGTTTTTGGAGTCCTTGCACATTAGTCATTAGTTAATAGTGGTAGGGTCAGAAGTAGGGTTTTGGGACACAACAGTGACAGCCTATTTTTATTTGGACATAATGCCAGTTTTCCTTAGCAAACCGCTCTTAGTTTAGAGCTAGAAGAACAAACCACTTACACCCAGGGACGTCACTTCACCAAAATGCCAGGGGTAGTGGAAGTGACATCACACAACCTTTGACCCAACGATGACATCATAGGAAGTGATGTCATTTGACCCCATCCCAAAGTGATATCGCGGGAAGTGATGGAACACAACCTTTCACCCATTGACAAAACAGGAATTTGCATCACATAGCATCGTACACTACGAAAAATATGGTTACAATATCACTATAATGTGATGTACATTTCATACAAGAATGGATTGCCATATGTATTGTTAAGATCAGTGTGTATAGGCCATATTACCAAATTACTGTGAATGCAAGCAGACGTCGATGACCAAATGCTAATGATGTGTTATTATATAGCACTTGCGCTTAAGCGCTTTATATTGAAAAAATATACACCCTATATCACCCAACCTGTGTTGGTACTCATTTATCGACCTCAGAAGACTGAAAGGCTGAGTTGAGGCGTTTAAGAACAGACTAAAACAGTGACTCGCCCCCTGAAGTGTGCCTGAAATAAACCTTTAATGAGTATAGCAATTATTGTATAGAATTCCAGAAAGACACATTATTTGGTATTCCTAATCTTTCTGATTTAGGGTTAGTGCTGAAAGTGTTGGACTTGTGGCACTCAGGTTCTCATTTTTCTTTTTTTTTTTTTTTTTTTTTTTTAAGGGGTCTGATCAAGAAAGTCAGCCACTCCTGAACCAAAAAGCCGCATGGTGCTGGCAATAGCGCAGGAGCTTGGAATTAAATTTAAAAAAAAAAAAATAAATAAACAAACTTTTTTTTTGCTTTTATTTTAGAGGTCGCAAGGGAGACCTCAGAGGTCGCAGTTGCAACCTCTGGCGACCCCTAAATGAAGTCCCTGCTTACACCTGGTAAGGTCTCGTGCACAGGTGTTTGCACGCTCATTAAGCTTGAAGCTCCTGCTGCTCCGCATCAATTCCTTCATCCTTCTCGTCTGAGTACTTGGGTGTTTGTGGGAATTGAAGTCCACTGATGGTTTCTGATGCATAACCCTTGGCGAGTCCCTCAATGTTTCCACGTGGAAGACCACTTCTACCGGGGGGAGAACTAGAACAGAAAAGGGTTTTCTTCAAGCTTTTACTCTTCAGGTTATGGAAGAGAGTTTGGCCTAAAGGGAGGTTTCTTTATTTTCGTTATAGGGGGGGAACAGATGCTTGGCAATCAGCCATTCAGGGGGTCTTCCTCATGGGATAATGGGGGATACCGCTCCTCATCCAATGAAGCCATGACATCTCCCCGGTGGCTGTCTCCTCCCATGTGATCCTCCCTCATATAGCCATCCCCATGATTAGGATCAGGTAGCAGCTGCCGTTGCCTGACCACATGAAAGGAGGTTAGCGCCGGAGAATCTGGGATGACTCCATTGGATTCATCACAAGGGGGAGAGCTGCATGGCCCCAGAACAGCAGAATACATGCCATAAGTGTGCCCAGTGAATGGGAGGACTTACAAGGGAGGTGGGGAGGCCTTCTGGGCCCCAGAAGACACACTGTGCGAGAAACCTAAACAGGAGACCTTCCTGTCTGGAAGTTTCTGAATGCTTCGTTTATTATCAAGGGCTATATCTTCCAAGAAACTTTGTTACACCCATCCTGAACCAATTTCCGCACAATAGTCTTAAGTCTGGCTTTTGGTTAATAAAACCCTTTAGACGTATTCTGGTGTCAGTCGGCATGTGTTCCCTAGATTATTAGCATGTATGTATGCATTGCTTTAGAATATGCCTAGAAGCGGCGCTACTGCTGCGCCAAGACACGACTGTCAATAACACGCTGTGGGCGCCCTTCCAACTACTTCAATCCGTTATCCAGTTTCCAGGAGGATCATTATATTTACACTGAGGACGGCTGCCATTTTCTCAGCCTCTAGGCGCTCTGATAATGCGATTACAAGAATGGGTTGAGAAAGGGAGACAAGAGATATTTTTCATTATGTACATGTCCTTACTTTTCCCGTCAGAACTTCCCCCATCCTCTTCTTTACCCGTTTAGTTGCATCCTCGCCTTTTATTCAGAGATGGGCTCTTTATGTTAAGCACATGTTGGCGTCACAAATTCAGGGGCTTTTATTTTATTAAAGGAAACCCCTTGTTGTGGGATTTATATCAGTTATTCTGGTAGTAATGTCTTCCTTTCTAATAAAGTGCATTGATGTCCTTAATGTGACAGACTTAAAAAGATTACTACTGAATCGTCACAGTTTTAAAAAATGGCTGAGCGACTTCAAAACACGAGGTGCTGAATTAAGCATGACACGTCCCAACACTTCCGCCAAGTCACCTCCTTCTGTCTGGATTCCTGCAAGGAGCGGGAGGGTGTACCCAGAAAGTAGCGAATGCCAGCCATGTGGGCATGAAATTCCCTCCTAAAATTGGGCTTCTGCCTTAACACCCGTGTCCCCCTGGTTTTATCAGGCTAAAAGGGCTCTCCCGAGTTGCAACTGGAGCCTTGAGAGAAGCCTGAAGAGGGGGCATCATTGGGAGATGGGGCGGGGGGGCACATCAACGCTGTGGTGCTGTCCCCTTAAGGGGAAAGCATGTGGCGGCGTGACGTTGCACGCCGCCGCGTGCATTATAAATAAAGGGGGCGTTCCCGGCCACAGTAGTGAGACCGGGGAGCACAAGCAGAGCAGACATGTGTGTCCCAGTCTGTGGGTGTTGGGGGCACACGGGCATCACTTAGGGGGTCATCTACAGACTCCCAACAGTGGCGATGAGCACGCGGAGGTGCCCGGGCCCGGCAGTGATTGTGTAAACAATGTTTTTTATTTGGAGGGGATGACGATCCTCCTTCATTCCGTGCCGCGGGCCGGGCAGGCCCCACGCGGCGGCCATTTTGTTATGTCGCAGTGGATGTTCGCGGGGCTCCGTTTTGGCCCGTGATTGACATCCAAGCCATATCTTTGGATATTATGATAGCGGGCAGAGCGTTCTGTTCACTGATGCCCAGATCTTGATTTTTTAAAAAGTTTTGGGCAAATTACGTTGAGTAGAGAGGAGATAAACAAAGGGGTTTGCTGAGGCCTGCTTCTCCTTTGGGCCTCCTTATTCAATTTTTGGAACCCTTTGATGTGCATCATCTCCTCATCACCTTCATCATGCTTCCTGGAACTTTTTGGTGTGTATCATCTACATCATCTTCATCATCATCATGCCCAGCTGCTGTGTACAAAGGCATGTTTTGGGACTGGTAAACGGTGGTCGGTCAAAATATCGAATTTCTCTTTTTTAATTATATATTTATTTTGGGGTCCGGGATTAAAATAAGATGTTATAAAAAAAAAGGGGGGGTTAGGGGGGAACCCCCCCATTTCAAATAAAAAACGTCATAAAAAAAAAATTCGACTTTTTTTTCGATATTTTTTTTTTTCCGAGATTTATATTTTCGGTATTATGACCATAAACCCTGGTAAACTTTGTGGCCTGCAACATCTGATCAGCATCATCATCATCAGGTCTGGACAATGGACTTTATCTGTGTGTCAGGACTGATGCACTCCACGGGCCCCCCCCCCTTTTTGGGCCTGTGCTGGCTGGGTGAGTTGCGGTCCCCGGTTCAATTTGGGGGTGCCTGTGCGCTCTAACCCATGAGTGCGTCTACTGACCAAGGCAGTGGGCAGCCTGCAGTCCTACAGCAACCTCAAGTCCAGCCCCAACCTCAGGCACAACCGATTGCACAGCCGGTGCACCAAACCATGGCGCAGATGCGGGCCCCTGCAGCGCTACAGCCAATCCCAGAATTTGATGTCTCGGGCGCACCATACAGCATGGGGCCCAGGTGGAGACATCTCAGAGAACATGTTGACAAAGAGCTGGACAATCTTGTGAATTTAGACATTGAGAAGGTCGAGGATCCCACACCATGGGTGTCACCGATAGTGGTGGCAAGAAAACCGAAACAACCTGACTCTGTAAGGATATGTGTCAACATGAGGCTACCCAACAAGGCCATCAAGAGAGAGACACTTGACGCCAACCATCGACGACATCATTGCGGAGCTACAAGGGGCTCGCTTCTTCTCAAAGCTAGACCTCCGGGCTGGCTACCACCAGGCCGTCCTGCATCCGGAGTCAAGGTACATAACGACCTTCACAACACACAGAGGCCTGTACAGCTACAAGAGACTCAGTTTCAGCGCATCATCAGTTTAGTTTATTATTTGTATAGCGCCGCCTGGCCCTAGGGCATCCAGGCGCTTGCGAAGAATACACCAAGAATAATGAATACAACAAGAATAATGCAGCAGAAATGTACAAATCGATTACATATTTACAGTCTTGGTGCATGCTAGTGCGGTAGGGCTAGGCAGTTTCTTTGGATAGAAGCCAAGTTTTGGTGTTGTGTCTAAATCTGTGAAAGGACGGTTCTGATCTCAGCTCGAGTGGAAGTGAATTCCAAAGTTTGGAGGCAAGCACGGGGAAGCTGGAGCCACCTGCTTTTTGGAGCTTAAATCTTGGGATATTTAAGCAGTGTGTTTGAGCTGATCTGGTAGGGCGCGCTGGGGTGTGGTGCTTGAGGTTGTCGGATAGGTATCTGGGTGCTTGGTTAGCTAGGCATTTGTGTGAGAGTGAGATGGTTTTATATTCAATTCTTTGTGGTATGGATAGCCAATGGCAGGTGCGTCTGGCGTCCGAGATGTGTTCATGTTTGGGTATGTTCAGGGCTGCTCGCAAGGCGTTGTTTTGTATGACTTGTAGTTTGTTGATATTTTTCTGACTGGTTCCCAAGTATAGCGCATTGCAGTAGTCAACTTTGGAAAGGACTAGCGCTCTGGCTAAGGTGATGCAGTTGGATGGTGAGAGGTAAGGTCTGCTGGCATTGATAAGTTTACAAGTGTAAGCAGTGGCTGATGAGATGGAATTGATCTGTCTTGTCAGTGTGAGGGAGGAGTCGAGGTAGATTCCTAGGGTTTTGACGCTGTTAGAGACGATGATGTTGTTGCCGTCTATAGTGAATGCTTGATAGAATTTGTCGAGTTTATTAAGTCTGGGTTGGGAACCTAGGAGAAGAAGCTCGGTCTTGTCGTCATTAAGGCATAGGCCATGCTTGGCCATCCATTCTTGGATAATGGAATAAATGTTGTTGAGAGCAGTGAGGTCGGTGGAGTAGTCGCCTGTTAAAGGGATCAGTATTTGGGTGTCATCTGCGTAGTTGGTGTAGATGACACCCAAACGGTCCAGTATGTCAAAGAGGGGTTTCGTGAATACATTGTATAGAGTGGGGGAGACGCAGGAGCCCTGGGGGACACCGCAAGTGACTGGGGCTGGGATGGCAGAGGCTGTGGGTGCGAAGACTCTCATGGATCTGTTGTTAAGGAAGGAATGGATCCATGCGTTGGCGTTATCTGAAAATTTGGCTGCTGAGGATAGATGTTTGCAGAGGATGTCGTGGTTGACCAGGTCGAAGGCGGCCGATAAGTCAAGGAGGAGAAGGAGGGCTAGTTTACCATTGTCTTTAATGTTGTCCATCTGTGTCTTAAGGTCAATCAGGGCGGTCTCAGTGCCGTGTTTGGGGCGGAATCCTGATTGTCTGAGTCCTAGTAAGTTATTTTTCTCAAGGTGGTTCTGTATCTGGAGATAGGCAGCTCTGTCGAGGATTTCTAGTAGGAAGGGTACAGTCATTATGGGTCTGTAGTTGGTGGGGACATTAGGGTCAAGGGTGGGCTTCTTAAGTAAAGGAAGAACCCAGGAGTCCTTGAGGTTGTTGGGCACTATGTTGGAGGTGAAAGATGCGTTGATGAGGGAGGTGATGAAGGGAGCAAGTTGTTTGGCTGCATCTTTAATGATAGGGGCTGGGCAAGTGTCGCCTTGGCATTTGGACGGTTTAAGAGAGTAGATTATTTCTTCAACCTCTTTAATGGTTATGGTGGAAAACTCAAAGAGGTTATTGTCATCATTTTGGGGGGTGGTGTGGGTGTGTGTAGAGGGGATGATGTTATCGGAGAGGGTGAGGCTTTCTTTCTTTGTCAGGATTTTGGCTTGTAGCGTGGCAATTTTGCCTAGGAGTGCTTCCTGGATGTTCGTGCACCAGTGGATGTCTTTGTTGCAAGTGTCTGGAATGGGGGAGGGTGATTAGAGTTCTCTCAGGATATTGAAGAGCTCTTTGGTATTAGATTTGGCGTTGCTGATTCTTTCATTGTACATGTTTTTTTTAGACTGGATGATGGCTGATTTATAGATGTTCGATGCTAGTGCGTAGGATGTCTTATTAATAGTGGATGGTGACTGTTTCCATGTTAATTCAGCTTGTCTTTTGGCTTTGCGGAGTGTTTTTAGTTTGGGGGTGAACCAGGAATTGAGGTGTGCTCGTGGTTTGGCTTTCCGAAGCTTGAATGGTGCTATGGTGTTTATGGCCTTAAGGATAGTTGTGTTGTATAAATCTACTAATTCAGTAGGGTTGGTCATGGTGGGAGTAGCGGGAGGAGTTTCTCTAGTGTGATATTTTTGTTGTTTCTTGTGAGTGTGGGTGGGGCATTGGAGGAGGGCACTGGTGTTTGAGTGCCTTTGTTGATGGTGAAGGTAATAAGGTGGTGATCGGTCCAGGGGCATGGAGTGTTGGAGAGGATGGTAGTGTTGCAATTGAGGTCAGCTATCCAGTCAAGGATGCGGCCTTTGTTGTGTGTGGGTTGTGCGATATGGTGGGTGAGTCCTAATTCTGAAATAGTGTTGGCGATAGTGTGAGCTTTGTCATCTTTCTCATCATTGAGACCTAGATTAAAGTCTCCTAGGATGAGTAGTCGAGAGTTAGGTTTGATATTGTTAGAGAGTAGAAGGGCTATGTCGTCATTAAAGGATAGTATGGGGCCTGGCGGTCTGTAGATGAGGTGGATGGTGATAGTGCTTGTGTGCGTTGTGGATAGTTTGAGGGTGAGTAATTCCGCTGATGTCAGTGATTGGTTTTGTATGTGTCTAATGTTGATGGAACTTTTTGCAATAACGGCTACTCCACCACCTTTAGCTGTTTGTCTGTCTGCACGGTAGATGGTATAGTCATTGGGTATAGCAAGTGATAGAGAGGGGCCAGATGCTGGGTGGAGCCAGGTCTCTGTAATAGCTATGAAGTCGAGATCATTGACGGTAATAATGTCGGCAATGTCTAAGGCATCAGCAGCTGAGGTGTTTCAAAACATCATCAGGTGCGCCCTAGCTGACCTGAATGGAGTCCTAAACATCAGTGACGACATCCTGGTGTTCGCCAAGACGGAGGTGGACCACTTACGCAAGCTGGCCAGGACCCTTGAGAGACTGCAGTCATTGGGCCTGACGTTCCACAAGGAAAAGTGTGAGTTTCTGCGTCCGACGATAGAATTCTTTGGATTCGTGTTTAAAGTGGGGGGTGTGTCACCAGATCCAAGGAAAGTAAGACATCAAAGAGGCCCGACCACCTGAAAATGTATCGAAAGTGAGGAGTTTTCTTGGTATGGCGACGTACTGTGGTCGGTTCATCCAGAACTTGGCATCCAGATCAGAACCCTTGAGGGCCCTCACAAATAAACAGCATGGCACTGGGGCCCTCTCGAGCAGGTGGCATTTGAGGATATCTATGGCTTTCTTCGACCCAACACTCCGGTCGGAGATCATTGTGGATGCAAGCCCATTTGGACTGGGGGCTGTACTGACGCAAATTGGCCTGGATGAGAGCGTTCGCCCGGTAGCGTATGCCAGCAAGGTGCTGTCTGACACCGAATAACGCTACTCCCGGATTGAACGGGAGGCTCACGCTGTATTGTGGGGTGCAGGCATTTCAGACTGTACATCCTGGGCCGGCCTGTAACGGTCATAATGGACCACAAGCCCCTGCTTCCCATTTTGGCAGGGTCCTCGTCCAAGCCACCGGCGAGAATTGAGCGGTGGATGCTCGCACTCCTGGAGTATGGTGTCTCCTTAGTATACAGACCCGGTGCCAACAATGCAGCGGACTACCTGTCCCGTCATCCCGGGGATAGCAGCAATGATTCATCGGACACTTGTGCTGAGGAGGCTGATGACCATGTGCGGATGGTGGTGGAAGCGGACTCCCCGAATGCCATGCCCCTCGAGGACCTGGTGGCGGCAACAGCCCACGACTAGTGTTTTCAAATCCTGAAGACCACGCCTCAAGGTGTGGTTCCCGGAGCTGGAACGGAGGGTCGATGAATATGTGTCCGCCTGCGTCTGGTGTCAGGCGGCATCCCCGATACAACGGGAGCCGGCTATTGAGACCATGCCTGGAGGGACGCGACCGTGGGAGGTGGTGCATGCGGCCTTCGGGTCCACCACACTGGGTACACATTTCCTGGTGGTAGTGGACGAATACTCACGCTACCCGGAGGTGGAGTTTGTGGACTCGTTGCTTTTGAGCATGTGGTCGTAACCCTCGAGAAAGTATTTGCCTCTCATGGTTTTCTTCATACCCTGTGCTTGGACAATGGGGCGCCTTTTCAGAGTGAGGGGTACTCAGAACTGATAGACGGGTATGGGGTTCAACACCGGAAGATCACCCCGCTCTGGCACAGAGCCAACGGTGAGGTGGAAAGGCTGATGAGAACTCTGAATAAGACATTCCGGATAGCGCAGGGCCAAGGGCGCTGTCTGCAAAGAGCGCTATTTCAGTTCCTGAGAGTCTACCTTACCACTCCCCACGCATCGACGGGGGTGGCCCTGGCTGAGGCTCTCTTCAAACGGTGTCCTCGAGGGCTGCTGCCCGAGGTGGGCGAGAAGGAGCTTGGAGTGATCGACGACCAGCAGGTGGATCTCGATCGGAGGCTGTGGGTGGAGCAGGAGAATGCGAGGAGAGGGCTCTGCCCGCAATGCCTAGAACCAGGGGATGAGTTGCTCATATGAAATAGGCACCCCCATGGGAAGCTATCACTCCCGTATGAACCGGAACCGCTGGACATGGTGGCCGTCAAGGGGTCCATGGCGACGGCCTGGCACATGAGATCGCCAGGCACCAGGAATGTGAGCTTCTTTAAGAGACTAGGGGGACACTAGAACTGATCCACTTCAGGAACAAGAAAGCATGGAAGTCCTCGAAGAGAATGGAGGTACCGGCCCCCCATCCCAATCCCCAGCCTGGGGATTGCCGCCAGAAGGATCACCTGTGCCGGAGGGAGGTACCCCCAGAGGACTGGGCGAGGGAAACCCGTCCGCCTCATGACTGCGTCCTAGGACAAGTCTCCTGTGCGGTCCTGATGCCGTGGGTAGTTGTCAAGGAGATCCAGGGCAGCTGTGAATAAAGGGGTGCTGCAGGATGTTTTTGGTTAATTGCACTGTGTGACGATTAGTTGCACTGTTTGATGTGTTGTTGGTTTTTCGTTGGAACTGTTGATGCACATTTGTTTGTTCTCATTAAAAAGGAGGAGTGTGGTGCTATCCGCTTAAGGGGAGCGCATGCGGCAGCGTGACGTTGCACGCCGCCGCGTGCATTATAAATAAAGGGGGTGTTCCTGGCCGCAGTAGTGCGACCGGGGAGCCCGAGCAGAGCAGACGTGTGTGTCCCAGTCTGTGGGTGTTGGGGGCTCATCTACAGACTCCCAACAAACGCTAGGGTCCACGGAGGTGAAAGCTCCCCCGTGAAGGGCTTCAGTAGACCGGGCATCTTCTGGGGATTCAGAAGGCCCATGGAACCACTGCTATAATCCAGACCGCACAAGCCTGCCCGGAACCATGGAAGGGGGTGACTGTGTCCTCCAAGGGTCATGATAAACAAATACCGAGCTCTGTGGGTACACCATGCACCACAACCACTGCACAGAGTACCACTACACACTGGGGGCATTGTTTTCCCTTGCCACTGAGGTGGCTGTCTGATAGGGGTGTTGGGGCCTCCAATGGCAAGGAATCACAAGGCAAACCTGATTGTCTCTGCGTGTCCAGCAGCCACCATTTTGTCCTGCTACTGTGGGATATTCACTAAAAAAAAAAAAACTTTGTTAGAGGGACGTTATGGTTAAGTTGCACAACTAAAAACCTGTGAAATTCACTAAAAAATCTTTATGAACGTGACATTATGGTTCAAAGTAAAATCAAAAAAAAAAAAAACTGAAATTTGACAGTTATGGTAGGCTAAGCAACCATAACTGCCTGCACCACTGTGCACTGCTAACACTACCACCCAGGACATTTGTGATGTCATCTTTGATGTCCTGGGTGTTAGTCTTAGCAGTGCACGGTGGTGGCGCAAGTTATGGTTGCTTAGCTTACCATAACTGGCGAATTATGGGATTTTTCGGTTTTACTTTGAACCATAAAGTCCCCTTAACAACGTTTTTTTTAGTGAATATATATATGATACATTACTCACCGTAATCGTATTTCTGATGCTTGCATCTGCTTAGATTCACATGCTGTGCATAGGCCGACATCTAGTGGAAGCTGCAGAGTATTACAGCTTGTTTTTCGAAACTCGAAAATTGGGCGTCGACACAGGGCGTGCCAGTAATACTATCCCTAGTGTGACGTCCACTGTACCCATGATCCCTCACGCGTCTAGGACCCTCAGATTGTATTTTTTCTGACATGAGGTAGCATGAGGAGTAGCGTGAGTACAGATGATCCAAGCAGATAGATGATAGATAAGATAAGACTACAAGCATCCATGCGCCTTCTCTCAGAGGGGAGGAAGGGTGGGTCACATGTGAATCTAAGCAGATACAAGCATCAGAAATACGATTACGGTGAGTAATGTATCCCTTCTGAGGCTTGTGGAATCTGCTTAGATTAGCGAGCAGTGTTAGAAGGAGGTGGGATTTGAGAAGGGTCATGAGCAAATAAATGTCTTAGAACCGCTTGTCCCACTTGAGTATCTGTTTTGGAATGGGTGTCAATGCAGTAGTGCTGAGTAAAAGTGTGAATAGAGCTCCAAGTAGCTGCTTTGCAAATGGTGTCAAGGGGAACATTTGCAATGAAAGCCAGAGTGGCCCCAATGCCTCTTGTCGAGTGGGCTCTGGGCGTAAAAGGCAAAGTTTTGTCAGAAAGAGAGTAACACAACTGGATACAGTTGACAATCCACTTGGAGATGGCACCCTTAGAGACGCGATCTCCCTCTTTGCCTGTGGCTACGGAGACAAACAGTTGATCTGTTTTCCTAAGCGGTCTGGTCTTGTTTATGTAGTAAAGGACCGCCCTACGCACATCTAGGGTGTGTAGTTTAACCTCAGCCGAGCTTTGTGGGTTTTGGAAGAAAGCCGGAAGCTCGATGGACTGGTTTACATGGAATTTGGAAATAAAACTTAGGTGAGAACCTAGGGTGTGTCCGTAAAACCAGCTTATCCTTATGAATACTAAAGAAAGGATCCTGCACTGACAGAGCCTGAATTTCCATTCTTATGGATGTAATGGCTACGAAGAAGGCAGTCTTATAGGTCAGGTGTTTGAGACTTGTCTTATGCATGGGCTCGAATGGGGGGCCCATGAGTTTAGATAGCACCACGTTCAGGTCCCATCCTGGTGGTGGGTTAGATATAGGAGGATGAAGTCTCTTTACTCCCTCCATGAAGGCTTTAACCACGGGTACCTTCCACCACGACACCTTGCTATGTGAGGTGGTGTACGCTGACAGTGCTGCCAGGTGTACCTTTAGTGAGTTGAAAACCAACCCTGCATCCAGCAGGTAGAGCATGTATGTCATGATTGTGGAAGGAGTGCAATCAACTGGGTTGATTTGTTTATACTGGCACCAGATAACAAATCTCTTCCATTTGTCGAAGCAGCAATGCCTCGTGTTCGGTTTCCTAGACTCTTTTAGGATGTCCATACACCTCTGTGGTAAATTGAGATGTCCAAACTCTATGACCTCAGGAGCCATGTTGCTAGGTTCATGGAGTTGGGTTGAGGATGCACTTCTGACCTTGGTGCTGGGACAAAAGGTTGTACCAGCCCGGGAGTTTGATGGGATCGCACACCGAGAGTCTGCGTAGGTGTGGAAACCACGGTTGTCTCGCCCACATGGGAGCAACTAGGACGAGCGTCATTGACTCTCTGTTCATCTTGTTCACCACCTTCCTGATGAGGAGTTGGTGGAGAAGCGTACGCAAGCATCCCTGACCAGTTCATCCACAGGGCGTTCCCCAGGGAGTCTGATTGGGGAAACCTGGATGCGGATCCTGGGCACGGTTTGTTTTCGCTTGTGGCAAATAGGTCTATAGTGGGGAAACCCCACTGAGAGAAGAGATCTTCTACGATAACTCTGCGTAGACACCATTCGTGTTCCTCCGGAAGGGGATCTCTGCTCAAAGCGTCCGCTAGAGAATTGCGATCCCTTGGAACATGTTGAGATGACAGAAAGATGTTCCGTCTGAGTGCCCATATCCAAATTTTCTGGGCAAGTCTGGACAGATTTGGCGAACGAGTCCCTCCTTGCTTGTTGAGGTAGAACATGGCTGTCGTGTTGTTCGTCCGGATTTGTACCAACAGGTTCAATAGGTGGGGCTTGAACGCTTGAAGTGCTCTGAAAACTGCCAGAAGCTCTAGCAGGTTGATGTGATTCTTGGCCACTTTGTGAGACCAGAGACCCTGAGCTGTGTGGTGGAGATGGTGAGCTCCTCATCCTGTCAGGCATGCGTCCGTCGTGACTACCGCCTGTATCTCAGGATCGTAAAAGGGTTTCCCCTTGGATAGATTGTCTCTCGTCCACCAATGGAGGCTTTGTACAAGTGTTGGCGAAACAACCACTAAATCGTCCCACTGACCACTTGCCTGAGACCACCGTTTCGCCAACCATTCTTGCATGGGACGCATGCGCAGGCAGCATGGGGGACCAGGTAAATACATGACGCCATCATGCCCAGCAAACGCATTGCTTTGCAAACTGTTATCTGGCGACCGGTTTGATATTGCGGAATTTGCAGTAGTATATTCCCTCTTGAGTATTTAGAACAGCTCCTAGGAACTGCTGCTTGGAGGTGCTGGGCACCAGACTTGATTTTTTCTCGTTTATGGAGAAGCCCAATTCAAAGAGGAGGTCGATAGTTCTTTGAATGTTTGTCCTGCAAATTACTGGGGTCTACCCCGTGATGAGCCAGTCGTCCAGATAAGGGTACACTGGGATTGCCTCCCTGCGTAGGTGTGCCGCCGCCACCGCCAGTACCTTGGTGAATACCCTTGGAGCCGAGGCTATCCCGAAGGGCAGTACCTTGAACTGGTAGTGCTGACTGTCTACCTTGAAGCGCAGATATTTTCTGTGCGCTGGGAACATGGAAATATGAAAATAGGCATCTTTCATATCCAATGTTGCCATGTAATCCCCCTTTTTTAGGAGGGGAATTACCTCTTGGAGGGTAGTCATGCGAAATTTTTGGGGCTTGACATACTTGTTTGCAGGCCGTAAATCCAATACTGGGCGCATTGTTAAATCCTTTTTTGGCACAAGGAAGTAAGTTGAATAAATACCCTTGTTTACCTGGTGTCCCGGGACGAGTTCTATCGCGTCCTTTGCGAGAAGAATTTCGATCTCTTCGAGTAGGATCTTCTGGTGGTCTAAGGAGTGTATTCTTTGTCGTGGAGGGTGGTTTCGGGGACGCTCTAGGAGTTCTATGCAGTATCCTGTGGACACTGTGGACAGCACCCATCTGTCTGATGTGATCCCTTCCCAAGCTTGGGTGAAGATGGAAATGCGTTCCCCTACTGGGGATGCGCGAGAAGGGACCCTGAACGGAGCGTTACTGTTTTGGTGGAGGCGTGCCCCCTCCTTTATTGGGACTGCCTCTACCCCTACCACGACCTCTTTTGTTACCCCTGCCATAATTGGGGGTAGACTGCTGGTTAGTGTTCCATGTAGTACCCTGGCCTTGGGAATAGTTAGAGCCTCTTTGTGAGTTTTGTCTGCGAGGCCGACGAAAATTGCCATTCCCTCTCTGGTTAGGGGGTTTGTTGCCCTAGGGACTTGAGTGTCTCGTACTCGTCCTTGGCATTCTTTAGTGCGTCCTCGACCGCCTTTCCAAACAATAGATCCGGCTCCACCGGCTTATCTATCAATGATGCTTGGGTCTCGGCCTTGAAACCAGACTGCCATAGCCAAGCATGCCTCTTGATGACCGTGCTTTCAGCAATTAATCTGCCGGCGTTATCCGCGGCATCAAATGTTGATTTTAAAATGCAACCTGATACGGCTCTCCCCTCTGCCGAAACTTGTGCCAATTGGCTTTTTAAGGGTTCTGGGGCGGAGTCTATGAGAGCCGCGACTTCCTCCCATTGATGGCAGTTGTAACTAGCCAGCAGGGTGGTGGAGTTGGCAATCCTTGCCTGGTAGGCGGAAGTGGAGGCTACCTTCCTGCCCAAGCCATAAATCTTCTTGCTCTCCTTGTCGGGGGGAGCTTCGGACGTTGACAAGGGTGTTCCCGCCCTCTTACGGGTGTTTGTAACAACCAAGGAGTCCGGTTTGAGATGTCCCCTTATGTATAGTGGGTCAGATTGGGCTGCCCTGAAAAGCTTTTCAATTCTGCCCTAGTGAGATTGGGGTTAACCAGGGAAGGGTCTATCCTCCTTTGTATTGACCTAAGGATAGGGATGGCCTGAGCAACAGGTCTCCTCTCTCCCACCAGTTCCTCTGCAAAGTCCCTCTCTTCCTGAGCACCTTGGGTGTCAATGTGGAAGTGCTGTGCCGCTCTGGACAGGACCTCATTCAGGAGAGGCTGGTTGTTGACCGGGGAGTCGGTAACCGGGGGCTCTTTCTCTACTGGGGAATCTACCCTGTATGTATCTGGGTCGTCCTCTTCCTCCTCCTCCTCCCCCTCCTCCTCCTCCTCCTCCTCTTGGTCCTAATCATCCCCATAATAGCCTGTCCCAGTTTGTTCTTCGAACATGCCCACGTCTGGATCCTCAACAAAGGATGGATCTTCCTGGTATTGAGAATAGGGTTGTATATAGAAGGGGTTTGAAGCTAGAGTTGGTGCTTCACCCCGGGATTTTCTACTTGGGGTATTGGATCCTTTGAGCCTGAGGGAGTTGACCCTTCTGGTGTATAAGAGAGAAAGTGTTCCGGGTTCTTGGCATAGAAATCTGCCAATGATGACATCCTTGACATTACTCTGTCTATGTCCTCACTGGACCATTCCTTTGAACTGGGAATAACTTTCCTGGAGTGCTTTCTCCGTTTTATCCTGGCTAGACCTACTGGCCTGAACAGGGGCCTTAAGGATAGGGGTCTGAGACATGTCCGTCTGTTTAGGTGGAGTAGAATGTAGTTTTGGAGAGGAAGTAGGCTGGGACTGCTTACTTCGTTGTTTTCCCTCCCTCCCTGTGGGTGGAAGAGTGCTTCCCCGACTTTTGGGCCCTATCAGAGCTTTTCGATGCCTGGCGAAATTCGGGGGTAGAGTCCCTGTCTCTGGAGAGTGTAAGGGAATCGGTAGCAGCCTTGCCGCTGCCTGCAGACGCCAACTCCTGGAGTGCGGCTTGGGGGTAGAGATCGGTGTCGTCCTGCGACGACCAAACCTCAGTCACTAAGGGGAGCGAGGCACTTTTAGCAACAGTGGAGGGTTGCTTGGTGTCATGAGGCGATCTCGAACGCCCAGAGGACACCAACTCGGTGGACCGTTCGCTACATGCCTCTTGCCGAGAACTCGACGTGCGCGTCAAGTCTCGGTTGGACTTCTGTTTGCTGGAAGTGGTGTGGGTAGCGCTCGTGTCGCCAGGGGTCTTCCCCATAGCTGCCCTGCCGGACAACCTTCCGATGTCTGGGACTTGCACTTGGCTGTCCATCGACGCCACATTGCCCTCGCCGTCCGAAAGTACGGCGTTGCTGCCATCGCTGAAGGCACCCTCCGCGGCCATGGCCTCTTGTCGCCTGGCGTGGTGGGCCCAACGCTTTGTCGAACGGTCCTTAAGGGTCTTTGGTTTAAACCGACTGCACGCTCTGCAATTCGCCTCGGGTGGTCCCTCGGCAAGCAGAGGTTACACGTGGCGTGTCTGTCAACCCAAGGATACTTGCGGTTGCACTTGGGGTAAAATTGAAAGGGGGTACCCTCCATACGCACCCTATGGCAGCGGGCTAGGAGTGTAGGAATATAAGTAATGTACCTATATTAAACAGAGTCCAGAGGTCTTCCGAGGCCCGGGCCGAGGCCAGAGGCCTTCCGAGGCCCAAATCTGTCGCTGTAGTCCGACGGTTGAATTTTCTCCGATCCGGCGTCGAATGTCGATGTTCGGAGACTCGACGTAGAGGTGGAATAAACGGGGAAATATATAACAATATTAGCAAAATCTGACTAAGTCAGGGAACTCTGCTCAGTGATTCCGACCAGCATGGCGGAAAAAAACAATCTGAGGGTCCTAGACGCGTGAGGGATCATGGGTACAGTGGACGTCACACTAGGGATAGTATTACTGGCACGCCCTGTGTCGACGCCCAATTTTCGAGTTTCGAAAAACAAACTAATACTCCGCAGCTTCCACTAAATATCGGCCTATGCACAGCATGTGATCTAAGCAGATTCCACAAGCCTCAGAAATATATATACACACAAAAACATATACATACACACAACACACACACTGCGGGGTCTTGATTGTCCCAGAGAAACCGTGGTTCTTCAAAGCCCCAAGCGCAAACTTCTTACAAACTGCCAAGTGTCCCACCAGCGGTTGGGCTCATGGCACCCTACGCCGAGCACGTGTATGTGAACCACCGTGGAGGGAGAGTCACAGGAAGTGCATGGGGAAAGCGGTGGCCAGTATGTGCCAAAGGCGGCCACTGCCAGACCATCACAAAATAGCAACAAAATAGGGGGAAAATATGAAGCCACACCGTGAAGGCAACTTTCCCCCTCCAGGCAGACAAAAGGGGGTGGAGAGTAGAGCCAAGAAGGTGGGCGCCAGGCCGGCACTCCGCGAGCCATGCAAAGGCTCCTGCTTCCATTCCCAAAGTACGGGGGGGGGGTGCAGGCACATAGCAGCAAAGGCTTATACACTTGTATTATTGGGATTAAGACTGTTCATTTGAAGAAGAACTTGCAAAACATTTCAGGATGGTTTGGGATACTTACGGAAATCTGTGCAGTGATAAAAGATAGAAGTTAAATTCCTCGTAATGAAATAATCCATTAGAAATTAAATGTGTACATTTAGAATGCGGCATAACTACATCAAAAAAACGAGGAAGAAATGTCAATGCAGGAATTTTTCACCTTTTCATTTTCTCTTCTTTTTGGCAACCGGCTGTACTTTGCCATGGAAATGTCATGTTCTAGAAATAAGAAATATGTTATTGTTATTTCACACAAATAAAGCACATTCTAGATTTAGAGTAAATGAACAGCTTTTCTTCAACCAATACCACTGGTCTATAGTGTGCATCAGTAGGCAGGTGGCATCTTCACTGACCTATGCTTGGCTGCTCAGTAGGCAGGTGGCATCTTCACGGACCTATGCTTGGCTGCTCAGTAGGCAGCTGGCATCATCACACACCAATGCTTGGCTGCTCAGTAGGCAGGTGGCATCATCACGGACCTATGCTTGGCTGCTCAGTAGGCAGGTGGCATCATCACAGACCTATGCTTGGCTGCTCAGTAGGCAGCTGGCATCATCACACACCAATGCTTGGCTGCTCAGTAGGCAGGTGGCATCATCACAGACCTATGCTTGGCTGCTCAGTAGGCAGCTGGCATCATCACAGACCTATGCTTGGCTGCTCAGTAGGCAGATGGCATCACAGACCTATGCTTGGCTGCTCAGTGTGCAGGTGGCATCTTCACTGACCTATGCTTGGCTGCTCAATATGCAGGTGGCATCATCACTGACCTATGCTTGGCTGCTCAGTGTGAAGGTGGCATCATCACTGACCTATGCTTGGCTGCTCATTATGCAGGTGGCATCCCACTGCCCTATGCTTGGCTGCTCAGTTTGCAGGTGGCATCACAGACCTATGCTTGGCTGCTCAGTAGGCAGGTGGTATCATCACGGGCCTATGCTTGGCTGCTCAATATGCAGGTGGCATCATCACTGACCTATGCTTGGCTGCTCAGTGTGAAGGTGGCATCATCACTGACCTATGCTTGGCTGCTCATTATGCAGGTGGCATCCCACTGCCCTATGCTTGGCTGCTCAGTTTGCAGGTGGCATCACAGACCTATGCTTGGCTGCTCAGTAGGCAGGTGGTATCATCACGGGCCTATGCTTGGCTGCTCAGTAGGCAGGTGGCATCATCAAGGGCCTATGCTTGGCTGCTCAGTATGCAGGTGGCATCATCAAGGGCCTATGCTTGGCTGCTCAGTATGCAGGTGGCATCATCAAGGGCCTATGCTTGGCTGCTCAGTAGGCAGGTGGCATCATGGACCTATTCTTTGCTGCCCAGTGTGCAGGCGGCATCATCACTGACCTAGGCTTGGCTGCCCAGTATGCAGGTGGCATCACGGACCTATGCTTGGCCGCTCAGTAGGCAGGTGGCATCATTACGGACCTATGCTTGGCTGCTCAATAGGCAGGTGGCATCATCACAGACCTATGCCTGGCTGCTCAGTAGGCAGGTGGCATCATCACAGACCTAGGCTTGGCTGCTTAGTATGTAAAATCTCACAAACATTTGCCAACCAGATTCAGGCACCATTGAAACTAGTACCTATTTGGAATGTCAGAATCTAAACAGTACTAAGGTCGAGCCATTTTGAAAACAGCATCATTGCTGGTCTCTACGTTGCTGGCCATCATGCAGATATTTTAATAGTAAAAATATTACAGGTCAAGGTGCTTTGGAGCCCAAACAAGATGGCAGTCAGCCTGTGAAACTCTGGATCTTTCAGTCTCTAAATCAATCATATTTTATTGGTTTTTAGTGTTAAAGACATACCAATACAAACATAATAATGGAAACAGATAAACAAACAACTACAGTCTTCATATGATACAGTGCATAACACTTGACTGGATGGGGTGGAGCAAAGTTCAGGTGTCTCGGGAAGCAGGGGGGGTCACATACAGAGATCGCTGTCCCTACAGTGGTGTAGCGGACCAGTTACGGCAAAGTGCTGTGGGTCATCAAGGGAGTTTGTGGTCTGCACTGAAGCGCATGTCGCTCAGGAGGGCCTTCCAGGAGTCCAAAGTGCCACTCGCCGCATCTCCACCAGAGTTGGCTCCTTCCTGCCAGGCCCTGGTTTCGGCCGCTGTCCATCTCTCCATTTCCCTCAACCAGCGTTCATGTCTGGGGCCTGCTGGCGTCTTCCAAGCCATTGCTATGGTTCTTTTTACTAGAATACATGAAATGTCCATCAGCTTTACAACACGTTTGAGTTTGCTTGCTCTGGGGTATGTCCCTAATAAGCATTCCCCAGGTGTCCATTCATACCTTCCCATTCCGGCGTCTGTGCAGGTCTGTTTGGCTTTGGACCACAGTGCCATCACTTTAGTGCAGGTCCAGAACATATGGATCAAATCGGCTTTGTCGTTCCCACACCATGGGCATGCTGGAGAGGCCTTTTTATTAAAGGAAGCCACCCTATGGGGGGTCATATATGTCCGATAAAGGACGTTTAGCTGAATCTGTCCGAATCTGGAGTTTCTCGACACTTTCTTGGGGAATATTAATACTCTTTCCCATTCCTTGTCTGTGAGCGTGATTTCAAGATCTGCTTCCCATCTCGCCTTCAGTGCCGCTCCTTTGGGGTTAGGTTTGTCATTAAGCCTGTTGTAGAGGCTGGAGATTGGTCTCCAGCCGTCCGCAAGGTTGTACATTTCTTGTAGCAGTGGGTCTGGGGTGGGTTCCTCTGGCCAACTGCTCCACTGCTTCTTGGCGGTCTGCTTGAGCCGGTGATACCAGAGAAACTGACCACTTGATAGCCCTTCGTTGGCCTGTAGTGACTCAAAGTCTCTGAATTCCCCTTCTTCGAACACATCTCCCCATGAGTATATGCCGGCTTCTTCCCATCTCCTTGCTGTGGGTAGGTCTGCCTCTGTTTTGCACACATCAACCAGAATGGGATTGTCTGGAAAGTACGGATATTTCACCTGCCTGATGTAGCAGGTCCTGGCCCATATCTGCGTGCCAAGTCCAACGATCTGGGGGACTTCCTGGGATTGTCGGAAAGGGTTCCATAGAGTTTCCTTGGGGGTTATCTTGGTAGAAGATTGTAGCAGGAGCCCCAGTTCAGCCGAAGGTTCATCTGAGAGCCACTTCGTCGTGTGGCTGAGTTGGGCCGCTAGATAGTATAACTGAAGATCCGCAAGTTTTATTCCTCCCTCTTTATGTGGCAGGGACAGAGTAGCCAATGTTAGTTTGTGCCTATTAAGTCCCCACAAAAAGTCCTTGAGGATTGCCTCAAGCTTCCGGAAAAAGGGCGGTTTAACGTAGTGGCTAATGTTCACAAAAAAATACAGAAATCGGGGAAGAACCATCATCTTGACAATCGCTGCTCTTCCTACCATTGCCAGTGGGAGTTTGGACCAGAATTTTATTGATCGGCGAAGAGTGGTTATTGCAACTTCAGTGTTGTGCTCATGTGTGAGCATCGGAGTGCGGCTCACGTTAATACCTAGGTACCGGAACTTGTCATGTTGCCACTTATCCCTATAGCTGGGAGATCAGTCACTGCTATGCCTCTCAGACCGGCCAGGAGGAATGCGGAGGATTTATGTCTGCTGAATTGTATCCCAGAGTATTTTGCGTAGTTATCAAGTACCTCTAGTGCGGTCAGTGCATTGGTCTTGGGATCTTTCAAGTATAAAAGGACATCATCAGCATATAGTGATATTATGTTCTAGACATTGGCCACCTTGATGCCAGCATCGAAAAATTGTTGCCTAAAGTATATGGCGATTGGTTCCAGGCCCAGTATATACAACATGGGCGAGAGAGGGCACCCCTGTCTTGTGCCCCTCTGTATTTCCCAGGATCTCGATATTGTCTGCCTGTCTTTACTCGAGCCATTGGAGAGTTGTAGAGTACTGTGATCCATCTGATGAAGCCCTCGCCAAAACCAAATTTCCTCAGAACCTCTACAAGCCACTCCCAGTAGATGGAGTCGAAGGCCTTGATGGCGTCGAGTGACAATACTGCCAGGTCTTCTTCACTCTCGTAAATTCCGGCCATAATGTGTTGAAGCCTTCTCAGATTGGCTGTGGTATTGCGTCCTGGAACAAACCCATTCTGGTCTTTGTGGATTATGGATCCTACCACTCTAGCAAGTCTGCTGGCCAGTATAGAAGTGAGGATCTTGCTGTCGTAATTCAGCATGGCCAGAGGGCGATAGGAGTCACAATCAGTAGGTGGTCTGTGTGGCTTGAGCATGGGTATGATTATTGTCTCTTTCATGGTGTTGGGCAAGACCCCGTTTGTGTAGGCCTCCTGGTAGACTTCATGCAGGATTGGGGTGAGAATAGATTCATATGTTTTATAGAACTCAGGCGGAAGGCCGTCGCTTCCGGGGGCCTTGCTGGTGGAAAGCGTCCTGATTGCCCCCTTCACATCTTCGGCAGTGATCTCCATCTCCAGTTCGTCTCTCTGTTCGGTGGTTATTTTGGGGAGGCCTATCCCTTCCAGTGTTTCTATTATTTCATCCTTGGGTATTTGGGCATCATGGGCGTACAATTCGGGGTAGAATTTGGCGAATGTTTCGTTGATCCCTAATTGTGTCTTGTGTGATATCCCTTCTTCGTCCAGTATCTCCGTTGGGAGGTGCTTGGGGTGTTCTCGCTTGCACAGCCAGGCCAGCAATCTGCCTGGTTTGTCAGACTCTTTGTGGGATCTGGCAGTGCATGTTGCAAAGTCGAATTTCTCCAATCTGTCCCAAGATGATTGACATTTCTCTCAGGCTTCCTTCAGCTTCCGTTCGACCTCTGTAGAGATGTTGGGGGTGGACTCTAGGCGGGAGATCTCTAATTCTTGTGCCTCAAGTGTTGTCCTTAATTTCCTGCGAGTGCCGCCAGCTTTCGACATTTCTCCCAACAAATAATCGATTCTTGTGTGGACTTTGTGTGGGGCTGAGTAATGGGAATAGATCCTTTCAGCTGGGTGTTGTTCCCTCCAGATGTCCACCAAGTTGAGTTGCTCAAGTGTTTCCATCAGGCCGCATGTTGCGGGGTTACTTGGTTGGGGAGGTGGAATTGATCTATCCATAGTTACATCCGTGACACAATTGAAGTCCCCACCCCATATAAAGGTGCTGCTACGGTGGTGTGCTAGATTTGCGCTCATTGCTCTGAGGTGTGACGGTATTCCATGTTGTGGAAAGTATGAGTTAACTAAGCAGATCAGAGTTTGCTCAATGGAGCCCCATATTATTACGTATCTTCCTTCCTTGTCAGACTCGCACCCCTGTAGCTGGAAGGGCACATTTGGGTTTATCCATATGAGCACTCCCCTCGCATATTTGGAGTAAGGGGAACCTCTCACGGTCCCATCCCAGCGATCAGCTAATTTGGAAATGGCGTCTTCTGTGAGGTGGGTCTCTTGTAACATTGCAATCGAGACTTTTTCTCCAGAGGTAGGATTGTATGCGATTCCGTCTGAGATACGAGCCCATCCCCCTCACATTCCAGGTCATCACGTTGAGCTGCGACGCCATCGGATCGGTGTTTCGGGCCAGGCAGGAGCATCCATCCCCGGGGGCTGGTACAGCGTCGATCCGCAGCGAACGGCCTGTAGGCAGGAATACACTGGTTCATTAACTCCTGGGTCGTATCTTGCATCCATCTCATCTTTATTCAGCAGTAGTACTACGAAGACTGTGTAACAAATGAAACTGATAATAAAACTCAAACTGGTGCGCCCAGCGACTACAACTCTGTCGTGGTGCTCGGGCTCTCTCGAGCCGTCTAAACCCATCCGGGTGTGAGGCGCGAGTTGGGTCAGGCAGTAACTGGCCCGACTGGGTTATTCGCTGGGGGTGGGGCTGGGGCCCGGCGGTGAGGCCGAACGAGGGCCGTTTCGTAATAGCATACTGTAGGTTGGATTACCTTCTGGGATCCGGCTTCTTGCATTTTCTGTGTTCCTTCATGGCTGCATGTGGCTTGCTTGAAAGTTCTGATGGGTTTAGTCCTCCGTACGTGGAGCGTCCCTGCCGTCAGCAAGATTATCATCTTCCAGCCACATGTTGGTGGCATCTGGATTGTCCAGGAATATCGCACGCCCATTATGAATGACTTTCAGGCGCGAGGGGTAGAGCAACCTGTATTTCAGATTCAATTGACAAAGCCTTGCTTTTATCGGTACAAAAGAATTCCTCTCTCTCTGCACTTTCTGAGTATAGTCTGGGTAGATGGTTATCTTAAGAGTCCCCCCGTTCGATAGGGCCTTCTTCCATGGAGTGTCTAAAAATAGTTTCCCTATCCTGGAAGTTTAGTATTTTAGCTATTATTGGCCGTGGATGCGAGCCAGAAGGGCGCTTTTGGAGGGACCTATGGGCCCTTTCGATCGCGAAGCCCTGTGTCATCTTCCCGGCCCCAATCTCTTGTAGCAGCAAGGTTTCTACGTAGGTTGTGGTGTTCGAACCTTCACTTCCCTCGGGGACTCCCAGGATCCTAATGTTGCCCCGTCTAGCCCGGCCTTCGGCCTCCTCGGCCCTCTCTTCCAGGGCAGCTACTTTCCTCTTCCAGTCAGAAACCTCAGAGTGTAGGGCTGTGGTAGCCCCAGCCGTTTCCTCTGTTGAGTTCTCAATGTTCGACACCCTCTCCGTTAAGTTATGTGCGTCTTGGCGAATAAGTTGGATGTCTATTTTAAACTCGTCGATCTTGGAGTCTATGTGCGTCCTTAGTGAAGCAATAGCCTCCAATATTTGGGAGTGGTTATCTGTAACTTCCCCCTCACTCGTCCGGGTGCTTTCGGAGGGGCTAGGTCTGGCTTGAGTGGGGGTCTTCGTCTTGGCCGAGACAAAGGAGTCCATAGTGACTGCTTTAGCTTTATTCCTGGCGGCCATATTGGGGTAGCAGTAGTGTTGTCCCTGGGGCTCAGGAGCTGGGTTGCTGATGGGGGTAGAAGTTGGGACCCCCTTCTTTATCAGGGCGTTAATTAGGGTTCCCAAGGTAACCGCGTCCGATGAGTTCAGTGAGGGTATTTGGGAATGATTAGGGGTGCTCAGCGCTGGTGCTGTGTGCTCACCCGCTCCCAATCGTGCAGCCTTGTGGAGCCGCTGCTACTGTGGCACCGTTGTCCTTGCTCCCTGGCTTAAGGCTTGCTGCTAATGGGGCCCCTGGGCCTCTACAGTTGGGCTGCTGTCAGGGGGTAGGAATCGTCACCCCTTGTTACAGGGCTCCGATTAGGGTGCCCAGGATATTCGTGCTCAGTCAAATGCAGGAGGTTGGGTGAGAGCAGGGGTTTTGTTCGCGTGTGCTGTATGGTCGCACACACCTTAACATGTAGACTTATGCAGGTATTGCTGCCGTGGCGACGCTGCACTAACCTCTTAGCCTCTGGCTTATTGGGGGGTCCAAAGGCTAGAAGTGTCACTGTGACCGCCCTCCCGTTCTCCCTGCTTCGGGAGGGTTGCTGCTCAGCAGATGGGTGTGGCTTCGGGTAACCAGGGGTTGAGAATGACGCTGTGGCCGCTCTCCCGCACTCCCAGCCTCGCGAGGGTTGCCGCTCTGCAGTCGGGTGTAGCTCCAGGGATCCGGATGCTAGAATGTCACTGTGACCGCTCTCCTGCACTCCCGTCCTCAGGATGATCGCTGTGCAGCGGTCTGGTGTAGCTCCAGTGCCCGCGTCCTCCCTCGGTGGGCTGCTCGCGGCGGCGTCGCGTATCGTGGTCCTGTGCCGGTGCGCAGGTCCCACTGTACTGGTCCTCGCACAGTGAAGGGGGAGCAGGGTGAGGGCATGCAAGTCCGGTGCTGGCTCCAGTCGGGTGTCGCTCGGGAGTCCGCACCCCGATGCAAAGTCTCCTCTCCCCCCGTGCTGCTGTACGATCTCCAAGTGTCATCTGGTGGAGGATCTCTTCACGGGGGCTCTGCTAAGTGGCGCGCGGCGCCATCTTGGATTCACACGGAGCGGGGAGGGAGTGCGGTCTGGGACCGTTGTCACTGTCCAGAGAGTCCGATTACCTGGACCGACAGGCGGATCGTGACAGGATCCTCTTCCCCCAGCGCTACGTTCTTTTTCGTGGGTTAATGCTTCTCTTACGCCGGCGAAAAAGGATCAAGAAACGGCGTCTCGGCCGGAGCTCGGCAGATCAGCCTCTGCACGCCATCGGCTCCAGGCCACGCCCCTCAATCAGTCGTTAAGCCCATCAGTACTGGGAGGCTGTCTCCTTCAAGCCATTTCTTGCATTTTCAAATCTGCACCCATCACCCTCAAGTCAACTGCGGTTAGGATGCTTGGTATCCTTATAACTTGATTTTTTTTTTTTACCTTTGTGGATACAATTTTGCGTCCAGGGTTAGCTGGTGGCAGGGCTTATTTTTCTACCACATTTTTTAGTTTTTACATGTGCACGTTTGCATTTTAACACATAATACGATCAACAGTACCATATGTTCATAAATGCCCCTGCCACAAGATGTTTGCACGTCTTTTGACCATTTTGTTCTTTGGCCTCCTTCCTGCCCCCTTGGTCTGGAATCGCCATAAATGGAAAGAGATTTTCTGAGGCAAAGCCTCTGCTATCCAGGGGAAAGTGGCAGTCCATGTGTGTGGCTGGATGTGGGGGATAGGACAGTCCATACACAGGTCACAGAGTATCTTATTGGCAGGCAAAATGTTTGGCCAGTGGCGGTCTAGGATAGGAGAGACACATGCCAGTTTAAAATGGTACACACTCTTCCCATCAGAGGACCTGGTGGCGACTTAATCCAAATCCTGTATTTAAAAAAAGGACGCCTGCAGCCAAATCGAGAGATTATCGTTGGAGCCCTACGAAAAAGTGCAACTCGCAGAAGACCAGATGACAACCATTCCATCTGACCAGCATCGTCTCCAGCCACGTCCTCTTGAAGCACTGCTCATCTGTCCTTATTTCAAGGCCCTCGTTGATGCTTTGACCCCTGGCCTGTTGGGAACAACCAGTCTCGACCCATGTTCAAGGCTCGTGCCTGCTAAGTCTTCCGAAGTGTCACTGGACCATCCAGTCGACTACCCAGACCTCCCCTGGGCTACCTTGCTGCAGTCGTCACCATTCTAAGTGCATCCTTGGAGGTTCTTCACTGTGCTACAAGATGCACGCTCCTGCATAGTCAGTCTTTCAAGCCCAACAGAAGCCATGCATAGCCTGTTTCTTTTGTTCGCCAACCAAAGATTGCCAATGAACTGTAATGACTCCCATTGAATACAGTATTTAATGTCTGGGGTCTCCTGAGGTTGCCTGCTACGCAGAAGTCTTCTTCCTTTTGTTCCAAAGGCGACGAGCTGGCCAGTCTCTGGAAGCATTAAACAGGTACTGCAACCAACTTAAACTAAAACCTGCTTCCGAAAAGGACCTCTGCACCCACAACCCCTGGATCTCCTTTGATTGGTCCAAGCTCAGCAATGGGCCCAATGAATTCAAAACCTCCGACGCAGTGTCTGGGAAACTCAGAGTAAAGAGTGGGGCAAGATAACATACCGGTTTCAGCCCCCCCTCCTTCAAAGGGACACTTGGAACACTTAATTGCTATCTCTGGAATTGTTCAATCCAACAGTAAACCTACCTGATCTTATATCTTCTGGAAATGGGGACTATGGAATTAGGATTGCTCAGAAGTGTTTTAACTGTACTCTTCCTATTTTGCAATTTGCCTGAGATTTCTGGTTTTGAATGAACTGTTTTTCTACCTCTTCACTTTATCCCAAACCGTTATTGAAAGTATTGCTGATGAATATACTAACTGATGCTTAACTTTAAGGTAAAGTGTAAGGGTTCTACAGAGAACCATCAATGGTGGATGCAGGGGCAGAGATGTCAGCCATAAAAAGTCACTTGCCATCTCAATTCCATACATACAGACAGCACACCATTTCTTACTCACTAAGAGTCCATTTAACAAGTGGTAGGAGTAGACTATGCACCCTGGTGGGTGTAGACTATGCACCCTCGTGGGTGTAGACTATGCACCCTGGTGGGTGTATATATGCAGTTGATGGTTGTGTGATAATGCTTGCATGAAAGTGTCCTTGCTTAGGTTGTATTTTAAAGGCCTAATAAATCATTGCATATTGTTGTACTTCTCTGTCCAACTGGAATTATTGCAGTGCTCAGCCACTCTCAAACCCCTCGCGAGTATAAGCCTTACCGCTCTGCTACCCCACCTGTCCCTACAGCATTATCCACTCTTCACTGGGATTAACCACTGAGGTGGAACAGCGGCTCTAGTGGGCATTTATAGAGATTTAGTCCCACTGCACCCCCAATCTCCCACTGCCTGCTAGAACAAGACCTACCAAAAGTAGCATTCACAAAAACAAAAAAGGACCTCCTCTTAAGGAAGGCCACACTAGGAATGCCAGACCCGAATGAACGAACACACAACCAGGGGAGAAGTTCTCAGAAATGTGCTATTGAAAACCGGAGCTTAAACATTTGATTGGACACCAACTTCACCCACTATATTGAAAGATGCAGGAATGTGAACTTACCATTGCTCGCTAGTCCGAAGAGGTCCTTTAAAGTGCTTACTTCTAGAAGGAAATAGAAAGAGGATTTTTTAGAGCGCCATGGCTAAAATCTTGAACTAGTTCACCCTAGTAGTGTAAGACCGGAGTAGGACCGCTCAGACGCATGTGCTATTGAGTAAAAGACATGCAATGTGGCTACGCAACATGAAGGAAAACTGAGTAAATTTACATTTTTGTTTCAAGTGATCATGGTGTGGATTGCAGCAGGAGGAGAGCACCTGTGTCCCTTCACACCGTTTGGTTTCATTCTCCAGCACTGGGATGTTTCCTGGATCCAATGCAGTGAATATTCCCTGGCATCAGAGGGGGGGGGGGAATATGCCCTGCAGGCAGATCCATGAAAGATCCAATGCTGGAGATTGAAACCAAACGGAGTGAAGAGACGCCAGGGCTACATAAGAGCAAAGAAGGACAAGTCTTTGGTCGCGTGATGGTAGAGCTTCCACAAGTTTCTTTGCAGCTCAAAATTACTGAAGAATAAATACATCTGAGAATTACACCCATTTTTTATTTGCCGCTCATAAGTAACAATATCATTAAAAATATCATATACACGTTGTTCTTCTTCCATTTGGAACCAATTCCAAACAAGAGCTCAACCTTTAATAGTGTTGTGACAAAGGCCAATCAACCATCGGCCCAAATGAAGGGAACCAGCATGAAGATCTTCAAATTTTCTATTTATTTTATTATATTTATTTGAATGTATAGAGCGCACACCAGCCCCGAGGCATCGCGGCGCGGTCACATTGAGGCTTGCCGGTTCCATGGGGAAGCAAATGTGGTTACAGGACGTTACAAGGCAAATACATTAGGTTACGTGAGAGACACAGTGTAGGAGGACATGAGGAGAGTGGAAATTACAACTACGACAGAGAGAGGGAGACATAACGAGCATAGGGTTACTTGAAGAGTGTGGTTTTCAATGTTTTGCGGAAGGCTGAGAGGGAGGTTTCAGCTCTTAGAGAGTATGGTAGTGCGTTCCAGAGTCTAGGAGCTATGTTTGGAAATCCGATGCCTCCGGTGTTAGACCTTTTGATGGGATGGATGCGGAGTTGCTTGGCGTGATGGGTTCTTTTTGGGCGTGTGGAGCTGACTTTGGTGATGGTTTCTGATAGGTAGGTGGGCGGAGAGACTGATGCATTTGTGTGTGAGGGTGAGGATTTTAAAGTAGACTCTTTCTTTGATGGGAAGCCAGTGGACGGCTCGTCTTGCCTGTCTGATGTGGGCTCTTTTGGGATGCTAAGGGCTGCTCAAAGCGCATTGTTTTGTACTATTCTTTGCCTGTTGTTTTTGCTCAGGTGCCTTCAAGGAGAGCATTACAGTAATCCAGTTTTGCTCCAATAGTGACTCGGGCGATGGAAAGGCAGTTTTGGCAGCTGAGAAAGGGTTTTATGGCATTAATGAGTTTGGTGGTGTGGACAGCAGTGGAGGAGATGGCGCTGACCTGGCGATTCATCGAGAGAGTGGAGTCTATGTATACTCCTAGGGTTTTTACAGAGGAAAAGATGGGTATGATGGTGTTGTCAATGTTAATGTTTTCGTATTCTTTGCTTCGTTTGGGCAGAATTTCCTTGGGGCCTATGAGGATTAACTCTGTTTTTATCCCCATTAAGGCATAGACCATTAGAAGCCATCCAGGTTTGGATGGTAGTGTAGAATTGAAGGAGGGCTGCCTTGTCTTGGTCATAATCGCCAGAGAGGGGGAGGAGTACCTGGGCATCGTCGGCATAGTTCGTGTAGGATCTGCCGAGCGAGTCTAGTTTCTCAAAGAGGGGCTTCGTGAAAAGGTTGTATAAAAAGGTAGGAGCAGTGCAGGATCATTGGGGAACTCCACAGTGGATGGTGGTGGGGTCTGCATTGGCCTGATCGGAGTATACTTTCATGGTTCTGCTCTCCAAGAAGGAGGTTATCCAGGAGGTGGCATGAGAGGAGAAGTGGGCTGCGTTCGATAGATGGAATTGTGGATGTCGTGATTGAACAGGTCGAACGTAGCAGAGAGGTCTAAGAGCAGTAGGAGGGCTGGTTTGCCCCTGTCCATTAGGTCCACGATTTGGTTATTTAGGTCTAGAAGGGTGGATTCTGTGCCATGACCTTTGCGGAAGCCCGATTGTCTCTTGCCTAGGATGGCATTGGACTCGAGGTAGTGTTGGATCTGTATGTGGGCAGCTTTATCAAGAATTTTAAGAAGGAAGAGGATAGTGGCTATGGGCCGGTAGTTGTTTGGGCATGTTGGATCTAGAGATGGTTTTTTTATGAGTGGACGGACCAAAGTTAGCTTTAAGCTTTGTGGCACGGTTCCTGTGGCGAAGGATGCATTGATAAATGCCGTGATTATAGGGGATAGGACGTTGGCGCACTCTTTGATGATAGATGGCAGCAAATGTCCCATTTGAAAGTGGATGGTTTGATGCGTTGAATGAGGTCAGCGACTTCTAAATCTGTGATGTCTCTGAAGGAGAAAAGGAGGTTTAGAGGTGTGGTGGGGGTGGGATTGGGCATCGGCATACTGTCCGGTTCGGATAGAGATCCTCGTTGTGACTGGATTTTATCTTGCAGAAGCTTGATATTATTAAGGAGGGCAGCCTGAATACTGGAGCAGCAAGCTTTGTCTTTGATAATTATGTCTGGGCTGGTGGCAGGTGTGATGAGGTCTTTGAATATGGTGAACATTTCCTTGGATTTGGAGTTCACTGTGGACATGCGCTGGTTAAAGGATTCAGATTTAGCCTTAAAGATGGCTTTTTTTGTATGTCGAGGAGATACTTTTGAATTCTCTAAGGGTGAGATCATTGGGCGTGGATTGCCAGTTGGCTAGTGCCATGCGTTTGGAGGAGCATAGAGCAGCTAGTTCTTCTGTGTACCAGGAGTTGGTATGCATAGACTTTTTATCTTTTTTGTCTTTGATGGGGGATTTGGCATTGATGGATTTAGTGAGGGTGTGTGAGTATAGGTTTGCGAGGACGGCGGGATTGCTGGCAAACACGGGTTTGAGTTCAGGAGTATCTAAGAGTTGGAGGAGGTTGAGTCTGGTCAGCTTTTTAGAGCTTCTGACTTTGGCTGTGGGGGGGCGTTTGAAAGCGTTTTAGTATTAGGATTTGTGGGGATAGTGAGTTGTGTACAATTGTGATCCGTCCGCAGCTGGGCCAATGAAACCCCCGATAGCCTTGCATAAAATTAAGGTTGCCCTCCCCCCGCCTTCTTTATGGCATGGAAATAGGGACAGCTACCGGAGTGTTGGGCCGGGAAAAGTTTGAAGCGAGATTGTGAGGAAAGCCTGTGTCCAGCCGGAGTGTCTACCCATTTCAGCTCTCTGGTTTGAATTGGGGTGGATGTCTCTGAACAGCCTTTTGGATTGGGAGATCTTGACAGTCTATCGAAAGACATTGGATCCTCCAGTAGGATCACTGTCCACGGATCTCATGAACGTGATAAGGTAGGCATATGGCCCGCTGATAAGTGACAAAAGGAATGCAGACACGAGTTTAGTAGATGCGTGTCAAGCGGCGGGAGAGCTAGGAAGTAATCACAGGTTGGTAAAAAAAGAAGACATTTCAGGCAGATTGGAGAAACACAATCAGTAAAATGAGGTCTTGTAAATTGTATCTTCGAAAGTTTCAGAAGGCATACTGGTGTACTACGCTTTCAAGATTTAGACTTAATATATTAGTGACTGGGGCGATTAGGCAGCCTAGAATGTGTACAGAAACAGCATCTTTAGGAACATGTAATGTGTGTGTGTGGAAGGCAGGCTACATACATGTGTGCATATTTAATGGGAGTGGTCAGCGATGCAATAGGAGAGATGAGGACTGCTGGGTGCTTGAGTGCATGATACTGCGCAGTTAAACACATTAGAGCTCTTTCTCGCATGTCTGGTGGGGCAGGGGAGAAGACATGTTAACCATTGCCACTCTGAAGCCGCTCTCTTGTGCTGGGAAGGACCGATTAAGGGGTTACCCTATAGTAAAGCGAAACCTCTGTGACCCCAGTGAGTGGATCTGGGGAAGGCTTAAGGGGTCAAATAGTGAGTGGGGATCAGTGGCTCCCTGGGTTTGTATAATGTGTATATGTGTCATGCCTGCCCCTGCTGCTTCTTCAGCAGGTACCTCTATGGTAACCAAGAAAAGAAGGCTGCTTACTGATGTGCCTGACAAACAGCAGTTTGCCCGTAGACCGGCAGCTAGACCGTTCTATTCACGCAACAAGGTCACTGAGGGGTTTCCATGGAGACGGCAGGTGTTTCTGGGACGCCAGGCTTCATATCCAAATGCTGTTTGCTAAGGTTGCTCTTCTGCGTTTTCACATTGCAACATTGTATCCCGTGATTTATAAACTAAAGTCAGCGTTCATTGCCGTTCCATCGGCATATTCTTGCACCACGAGACCTGGTACTCTGAACCTAGCTGGGTTACATGAGCTGTTTTTTATACTAACTGCGGTCCTATAAAGATCAGCCACCCTGCTCCTTCTGCGTTTCCGGCTACTGTCTGCCACGAGGCTCTGTAGCTACGGCTTGCCATAATTCTGATACCCAATAATGTTACTTCCTGAAACCCACCGACTTGACCTAAGGACAGTGCATTCGTGTTTCTGGCTCCTGTTATTGCACATCTCACTCCATTCCACTTCCTACTCTGCACATGTTCTCCCAGTTGTTCCTATTTAGGGCGCAACCGCTGTGAGTGTTGTATTGTATGTATGTATGTATTTAATTTTTATATAGCGCCGGTAGCCCGAAGGCATCAGGGCGCTTGTACATAAAACACTGCTGCTACCAGACTACAAGACAGACAACACGTAAGAGACGGACGATGGGTACAGCAGGCTATAGCGTGCCGGGTCACTGATGGCAAACCCACGCCCGGGATCTCATCTGAAGAGGTGTGTCTTCAACCTCTTCCTAAATGCAGAGTGATTAACTTCGGACCTAAGTGATTCAGGGACGCTGTTCCACAGTTTAGGAGCCAGCACAAGAAAGGATCTGCCCAGCCCTGTTTTTAGCTTAAACTTGGGCACGTGCAGGAGGCATTTTCCACCCGAGCGTAGATTTCTGATGGGGTTGTGGGGCATTATGTGTGTTTTCAAGTAGGCGGGCGCTGTGCCATAAAGGCACTTGTGTACCAGGCAGAGAACTTTAAACTTAATACGGTCTTCTACTCTGAG
This sequence comes from Ambystoma mexicanum, assembly GCF_040938575.1. Taxonomy (NCBI): domain Eukaryota; kingdom Metazoa; phylum Chordata; class Amphibia; order Caudata; family Ambystomatidae; genus Ambystoma; species Ambystoma mexicanum. The sequence goes on from NC_090936.1 coordinate 1,253,167,934, forward strand.
CCAGTGCAGAGCAAGCCTCTCTTCAGTAACATGGTCTCTCCTTTTCAGATTTTTTACTAATCTGACCGCGTTGTTCTGGATAACCTGGCAACTAGATAGATCCTTGGATGCAGCTCCCAGCAACAGGGCGTTCCCATAGTCGAGCCGTGAGAGGATGATGGCTCTGGCTATCGTTGCCCTGTTTGCTTCAGTAAGCAGTGGTTTGATAGCTTTCATCAGCCTGAGATAGTATGCTGAGTTTTTTTGGAGGAAGTTAGTCTGGGCGTGAGAGTCGACGACTGAATCGACCATCATGCCCAGAGTTTTTACCTTCGGAACCACCTGGATAATGGCGTTTTTGATTTGAAAAGAGTTGTACTCTACCCCTAGTTTTTCCAACTGATGACTGGAGCCAAACAGCATCAGTTCGGTTTTGGAGTCGTTCAGGCACATCCAGTTTGCCTGCATCCAGTCGTCAATTAACTTATAAACCTTGGTGAGCACTTCACTGTCTGTGGTATGGTTCCTACCCCCCAACTCCAATATGAGTTGGGTGTCATCTGCGTAGTTAGTAAATGACACTCCAGCTTTCACCAAAAGGCTGCACAAAGTGCGCATATATATGTTGAAGAGCATTGGGGATAAGCTAGCACCTTGAGGCACTCCGAATATGATGTCACATGAGTCGGAGAAACTGCTACCCCAGTGTACTCTCGCTTGGCGGTTGGAAAGGAAGGATAGGAGCCAATCAATGGCTCCCTCCGAGCAACCAACGTTCTCTCTAAGTGCCTTAATGAGAAGGCGGTGATCCACCAAATCAAACGCTGCACTAAGGTCTAACAGCATCAGCATCCCCAATTTGTTATCGTCCAGCATCGTCAGCATCTGATTCTGCAGATCTAGCATAGCTGTTTCAGTGCTATGGGATGCTCTAAAGCCGGATTGTTGCTGATGCAGAATCTCCTGGTCCTCAACAAAGTGTTGGAGTTGTTGTGTGGCTACCTTGTCCAACAATTTGAGAACAAAATTCGAGTTTGTTATAGGGCGAAGATTTGCGGGATCTTTGGGATCTAGTCCAGCTTTTTTAACTAGAGGGGTGATGGTAACTCTCTTCAGATCTTTAGGTACCATACCCTCATGAAATGACGCGTTCACTATTCTCCGAAGGATGGGAGCAATATATCCTTGTGTTGAAGAATAATACCCGGGGGCAGGATGTTCTCTGCGCAGGTAGTGGGTCTCATGTTATTCATCACCTCTAGCATATCTGCTTCTGAGATGGGGTCAAATTTAAAGAGTTGTTCTCTGGCAGGTGCGTTCCCTTCGGTGGGGCAGGTCTCCTGGTTCGAGGTAGATCTAGCCTTAATAATGTTTTGCCTCGCCTTTTCCATTTTGGCTTGGAAAGCGTTGAGCACCATATTACAGTCCTCCTTAGATGGGGAAAATGGGGGAGTAAGAGATGCAGGTTTTTCTATACTCTTCAAAATATTGAAGAGTTTGCTTGTGTTGTTATCAGCATGCTCGATTTCGGTGTTAAAGAAATTAGCCTTGGCTGACTTGATTTTCTCTTTATATTCCCTATCCTTCCTTTTCCAGCTCGCTTTGCTATCCACCGCTTTATCTGTGATCCACTTTCTTTCCAGAATCCGTTTTTCCTTCTTCAATAGCAGAAGCTCTGGTGTATACCATTTTTGGTTGTTACTGTTCCTCCTAGTTAGTTTGGTGGTGAGCGGCGCCACGGTTTCTACTAGCTCGACTAAGTGTTTGTTGTATTTGTCTAGCAATTCGGCGCATGAGTCCTGGTCCTGAAAGGAGCACAGAATTTTCTCCAAGCAGGGCTTGAGCTGGTGTTCATTTAGATTTTTAAAGTTTCTGATTGCTGCCTTAGTATGAGGGTTAGGCTTATGTGCATAGCAGGGCAGCTTTAGGTTGGCCGATATCAAATGATGATCACTCCAAATGCAGGGAGTGGTGCTGCAATTTTGTAGAAAAATATTGTGACCACACAGCCAGTCTAACTGATTTCCCTGGGGGGTAGTGGGATCATTATTAAGGACTTTGAAATCGAGGTTATTCAAAGCTTTTTCCAGTGCTATAGCCCCTTTATCCCTCTTGTTGCCTCGCCAGAGGTTCCAGTCTCCCATGGCAACCGTAGACGCGTTGACGGATCTCAGAGCGTTTAAGTGTGAGCAAAGTTCCAGTGAGAAATCTGAGACCAGTGATGGTGGTCTATAGATAACTATCAAGTTGAGACAATTGTTGGGGGAGAAAATCAATTTGAGGTGTAATGCTTCGCACCCGCTAAAACCTATAGATACCTTAAAAAGTTTCAGGTATCTTACCTTAAAAAGAACCTCTTCTCCATTCTGGGATCCTGCTCTCATCTTGTGAACTGGAAACTCTGTCCTTGAACTTTACCATTGCTGTACATCCAAAGACACGTGCACTAGACTCGAAGGCGCTTTCCAGGGAACTATTCTGTGCACCAACTCGACTCTAGTGCGTCCCCTTGTGCCGTACGGGTACAAGTTCCTAACTAACCTTCCCTACCATTACTCGTTTATCCTGGACATCTTTCTGAACCATCTATGATTGCCTTATTGCTCAATATGGTAAGGGAAAACAAAGATATTTGTTGTTCATAAGGGATTAGGAGGGATGGTTGTGAACTAGTCTGATCTTTCCATACATTGAATCTGGTACATTTGCCTTCCCAGGAGAAGACAAGCCAGCTTGAGAAGAGGATCGCTGCTCTCCCACTGGTAATTCCCTGGAGTGGTGGACGCCTCGCCCTGTCCAGTGATCCACTGCTCTAGTTTTTAGTTCCTCCAGCCAGTGGGGTTGATCATTTGGAAGGTCTTTTATTACATCTAAAAGATCCTGAGTATTGCCCAAGGGGCACAACCGTGAAACCAGGACTCGTGCTGCATTCCTGGCGAGTCACCATCTTCCTTATTGACATCTTTGCCTTCTTCTTGGTGCCCCACTGTGACAATATGCAGCTCATATGTTGTTGTTTTAGTATCAATGAATGGCTTTGTATAACATTGATTTTTATTGAAAATGAAATGTGAATGTGTAATGTGATGAGGTTTTGTACAGTTATATGGATTTGTGCGAGGTCGCCTTAAGGCAACCAATATCTCAATAAAAAATAATCTTTTTTTATCCTTTAGACATTATATCAAACATTTAATACGTTTTCACAAACAATCCTAATGTTTGAAATAATGCTTACAGGACGAAAAGAGAAATCATGAGAATATGAAAGAATTTCCGATCATATGAATTGTACTTATTAAGTGCTAATGATAATAATAGCAGCTCGATCGACCTTCATCGATTCTAGAGCCTCCAGCACTACATGGATCTCTAGTTGGCCAGTAAAAGTAGGCCCTCGTTCCCGAGAACTCAACCCAGAACCAATCCTCTCTGTAGGTTTGTTAGGTAAGAATTGGTGCAGTCAAAGTGTGTGCGACTACACGCAAGACTTATCTGCTTGGTATTAGGTAACCCACCTACTGGTATAGGTCTGTACTACACAGGTTGGTAGAGTGACTGAGCAGCCAGGTTTATCAAGAGGGGTAAATGTGAGCTGTAGAGCTGTACAGATGAAATCCACGAATACAAGTAGCCAAGTAACACTTACACTCAAGGTTCCAGTTATAAATAGTTATTTATTTCATTAACACCAATTTTTAAATAAGAGTTCTTTAAAAAGGCCATTTGTTGTTACAATGTAAATATAATTTCAAATCACTTTTCAGGATCAGCGCACGTTCGTGGATACCCTTTGGATTTGCTTCATACACAATTCCTAGACCCGGAGGTGACTTCGTTCACAAGGGCAGTAATGGCATTTATAGATCGCACTAGTTATACTTTGCAGAAAGGAAAGGTTTAAAGAAGGATACGGTTAAACAGGTTCTCGGTACAAGTGCTGACACTTTAGAATCTTCCATTGAACTCTAGATGAGCCTTTCCCAGCATTGACAGTCTATTAGGACAGTTTTTCTGAAGTGCTACCAACTCAACTGAGGCAGTACAAGACTCCACTCTTAGTATAAGGCTGTACCACCCGAGTACATGGTAGAACAGACAGAGCAGCCAGGCTTATTTTAGGAGGGAGAGAGGGCTGTAGAATCAGTACAAATGGTCCAAAGAAACACTGAAACACTAAGTATGTGAAAATAAAGCATTTATTTAAATACAAGTAGGTCCAGATATATATAGGGTTAAGTAAGTACTAAAACATTATAAGAAATCACAGTATAAAAACACAACACTATACTTGAAGGTACACAGACCCAAGTATAGAACCTTATTTGGTACACCTAACAGTAGTTCTAGGAAAGTCAAAACCTTTTCATACACATTCAGGATAGGTCACACCTATTCTTGGGGAGTAAAACCAAATGGTTACTTTCACAATTACAACCAGTAATGCAAGGTGTCATGACCCTTGCCCCTGGCCCTCACTGGCAAATCAGCCTTCCAGTTAGGGCCAGGTCAAAGGCCTTAAAACCTCATCCAAGACTCTTTTGGAGTCAGTCCTGCGCCTTTGGCGCCAGGCACATAACCATCATGAAGACCAACATTAGAATGGGACTATTTAACTTGGGGGGTTCAGCCAACATGGAGGCGCGCACACACACACATAGCTCAGTTACAAGGAAATGAGCTATGTGTTCTAGTCTTTTGGGTGGGGCAGGCCTGGGACTACTTTACCTGGACTACTTTGGGTGTGGGAGGCCTGGCACTATTTTACCTGGACTACTTTACCTGAGACTATTTAAACCACACCCAAACAGCAGAACATGCTTTGCGTTATTCTGCTGTGGGCAGCGTAACGCTCACCGTGTCCAGTTCTTTGATGGCAGCATACCTGAAACCAAGGACCTGCAGAGAGAGAAAGAACACTACGAAACTTACCTGGAACAGTATCCTGTCTTCAATCCATCGCTGACTTCAGTTCCACTCACCTGAAGGTACGAACTCCATCATCCGGCACCGCATGCATCCTGGAATACCATAACCTGGAAAGAGGAGAAAGAAAGACAGCATTAGTAAGCGTTTACTCACGTTTCCTCCCGAATGAAGAAAGCCACACAATTCTTACCTGGGTAGTCCTCTCCTGGTCAGTATCATCGCTGGAACATTACGGCGCTCGGCGAGGAACATCGCAACCTGCAAGGAGAGAAAAGACACAGCTTAGCAATATAAAAGGCAAGCATTACTCAGCGGACAGCATCGCGCACACCACGCTTTCGCCTACCGGCCCATAATCATCTTCAAACTGCATGACAACACCAAAATACCTTTCCATACCTAAAAGGAAAGAAGCAAGACATTATTATTCAAACTAAAAGGAACATAAGAACTGCATATAAAGACTGTAAAGCAGCAAACCTACAAAGTCGCAGCAGGCCTGGATTCCCACAGCGGGGCTTGCACCAGTGAAGTCACTTGGTCTCTGCTGGCCCCCCCCCACACATCTACGCGCCCCTGACACAAGGAGCAGGACGGAGAATCCACCTTTTCCAATATTTAGGTGAGAAGACCCAAGGGGGAGGAAGGAGTTGAGGCCAAGGGAGGTGGGAAAACAAAAAGACAATCTGGTATTGAATCCAGCTCTCCTATATTGTAGACCCATCTTTAACCAGAGGCCTTACCAAGGGACCAGGAGAGGGTTCAAGAATGCAAATCATCCAACCAGGGCTGGGTGGCGTCCCTGTGGATACCAGTTGAGTTGTACAACTGGTATCCAAGGCAAGGGCAGTAGACCCTACCAATTGTACAGTGACTCAGTACAAATCACATAATCAGTCAACTGGACAACATACCTTTTGTGAATAGTGGAACACTTATTCCAGGCACAGTAAACACCTAGAACTACTTGTGTGATAACAGTTATACTAGGTGAGTAAAGCTGAGATAATTGAGATAAGCAGTAACACTGGCAACTTATTTTTGGGATGGCACACAGTTAACTCATGGTGAGTAAAAACCCATATACTTTTTATATCTCACAAGGAGTCCAGGTTAGATCTTACCCAGATGACTGATGTAGGACTCATAAGGGACAGTTAGAACCACAGACTCTGGGTTAGATCGCACAGGGAAAGTAAACTCTAATGTTACACTTTACTTAATCACTCAGTTATTCTAGGTAGGCAACAACCTAATACAGACTTATTCTGGACAAGCTGACAGCAAGTCAGGGGAAGCAAGACGCAGTTGGGGGGACACTCACACAATTATCCTAACGGGACTAATCTGACGATACCAACAGTTGGAGGACACTCGTACAATTACCCTACAGGAATAATCCGGTGAAACCAACACATTACATTTGGGAAGAGGCACAACCTAATCACAGGACAGTAAAATACCTTCACATCTACTTTATTAGACTGGCAAAACAGTGGCTAAGGAAGAAAAGTTGTTAACCATACTTTTGAGAATAGTGCATTACACATTCAAGATCAGTCAGAACCTTGGTAACTAACTCTAAGAGTGAACAGTTACAAATCAACTCTTTACAAGTAAGTGACTTTTAAACACTTATTTTCTTTTCTAGGCAAAAGGCCCAATCCCTTAAAAGTATTTCCTTTATTCTTGGAGCATGAGTGTTCTCAGTGGCAGAAGGGGGGGGCACTAGGATCTAGTGTTCAACAGGCAGCGTCAGGATAGGTTCTTAAGTAGCAAAAGTCAGAGTTCCTTAGGAAGACTGGGCAAACAGGTGAGTACTTTACTTCTAGAGTTAGAAGAGGGTCCAGGGGCTTCGCAGAAGACACCCTAGCAGGATTCTAGCAGTGGGACTGGGTGTACTGGATGAGAGGCCTCCCCATCACAGAAGACACCCCAGAGCTACACAGCAATCCTAACAGACTTAAGGTAAGTACATACCCAAGCCAGCACAGTACCTCAGCAATGAAGAGATTGCAGCAGGAGAACGTCAGGGACTGCAGCTAAATACCCGGTCAGTGGATTCCTTGTCTTGGAGACTGAAAACAAGACCTCAGAAGGGATCAATGAGGAAGGCTCTAGGCCAGGATTTTCCTTGCTGCTGAATGTGGTTCTGCGGATTTGGCGCCTTTTGAAGGATCCCAGAAGAAGAAAGAAAATCGCAGTTGAATGGCTCATCATTAAAAGGTCCAGCTGTCTGTTAAGGGAACTTTTCAGAGTCGATTTGTGTCTCTGGTGATGCAGTGGCTTGAGTTCCCAGGGTACTAGGGTATTGCAACAATGCAAGGTTGCAGCAATGTGTGGGATGGCTCAAAATGCAGTGGGTATCACCAGACTCTGCATCATGGTCGTCGTTTTCCGAGTCCGCAGCAGGCTTTCCGGTCGCTGGAAATCATCTCCGCCACTTTTCCATCATCATCCTCTTTGGTTTCAGTTCCAGTGGTCGGCTTGTCTTCAGATTCCAGGTTTGCAGTATTTAACAGGAACTACAGCACAACCTCTGCATTCTCTCCCCGCATTTTACAAGAAGGGGCGGTCTGGTTGTCCAATCAGGACAGCCAGCCCCCCACTGGGATTTGTCCCCATTCAAGCAAGGCATAAGACAAAGGGCTGGGGAGTTTTGTACTCCTCCCTCACTTCCTAACCGCACGTTAAAGATTCTGTGAGTGTGGAAAAGGTTCCCAATCACTGAGGTATTAAGGGAAAATATCCCACTAGAAAAGCAAAAGGTTCTGGGGTGGACCCAGGTCAGGAAGATTTACCAGCTCTGTTAAAATCTTACCTAACACACGATTAAAACAAGTTACCAGCTCTGAGGGACAGCAATATCAACGTCGATGGGCTAGAAGAGTCTGCAGGGAGCCAGGGCAGCCAAAGTCAGTTTGAAACAGTCTATGGAGCTGATGCACTTCTTAGATAAAAGTCTTGCACAAAGTTAGAGTTTGTAGAAATTACTTGTAGGGTCACAAGCTGTTAAACCTGTGCAAAGAGAGTCAGAATCACCTCTAAAAGATAAGCTAATGCGATTCCCAACTGAGAAAAGCACGGCTAAAAGACGATGAGGTGAGTACCCCAAGTCTAAACAGTACCTTTGCTTTGAAGAAGAGTGTCCCAGCTGGATTCTGTCCTGTTACAGCGGTGCAGACCCCGTATTCCTGAGCCTAAGTCATGGGGGCAAGAGGGAGGGCGTTTGAAGGGCTCCTGCGGCAGTACTTGGGAGATCGTCGGCAGCTACAGGCTCTTTTCGGCTCAGCAGCACTTTGCGGTTTCAGGCAAACAGCACCGTAGCGGATATCGGAAACCGGTTGGGCTTCCTTCACTCCTTGGGTCCTGCACTCTGATGAGGGGATTCGAGCTCTGGTCACCCTGCTTCTGGAGGATACTTTGGAGACACCTGGAGCTTCTGGCTGGATTTCAGACATTGCACTCGACTAAGGATTTCTCGACCCTTGGCACTCGGTTCCTGCAGCAGCGAAGAAGTACAGCCAATCAGGGAAGATGGTCCAGTGGAGTTTGTCTCGAGGTTGGTTGGTCCCACTAACCCAAGGGGAGAAGTCGTCCCTTCCGGAGCTTCTCTGTCAAATTCAGAAAGGAGTTTCAGCACAGCAGCAGGGCTTCACCGGGCAATTCAAAGGTCCAGTAGGATGCAGCAAGCTTCGTTCACGGTTTCTTCATCGGGTATTTCTCCCAGTGGTCCACCCTGCCCACTAGTCCCAAAACCCTTGCCTTTTAAACAGGTTTCTCCTATTCATGCACAGCCTAGGCTGTCCATCACACAGCAGGGTGCCAGCCAGCCAATCGGGACTGGTTGCATTCAGGCACTCCTAGAGACAAAGGGCAGGGGATCGGGAACGTACCTCACATCCTGTCCTTGCAGACACACTGGAGCCAGAGGCGGGCCTTCAGGGTTGAAGCCCGCTAAAGGCAAAATGGGCTCAAACCTGGCTCAACGCCCAGAGTAAAACACAAGAAAGACCTCAAACAGCTGAGGATTCAGCCTGCGGTAGAAAAGCACAGTGGTAGCAAAATTAAACCACTACCATCGGCCATTTAAAGTAGTGAGGGCAGCATTAAAATGTTACATGAGAATGGAGGATAAGGGGCTACTAGGGACCCTCCCCCCCCCCAATCACTCCACATAAGATGGGGTGTGCTGGACCTACAAAGAGTAAAGGTAAGTCAATTTCATTTTACTATTCTTGGGAACTGTAGTTCACCCAAGAAAAGGTATTTAAACCTTATGAGAAATCTAAAGGATTTCTCTGCGACACTGCACTGGAGGTGCTGTGTGTCACCTACACAAAGTAGATGCCTGTGGAGTTTATCAGGCTCCAAAAACAGTGAAAACACATAATCCAAATCAGGTCAAAACACGTGAGAGTGAGAAAAAGGTCTCCCACCCCAGGGTGAAAATTAAAAAGTCCTAAAGTCCAGCAAAAGAGTTGGGGGTCTCTAAGGTGGGAGGAATTAAGCACTAAAATTAAAATTCTCCCTAACAAGGTTAGCTCACAACAGTCATTTCCTTGAACGGGATACTACTGGAATAGCAAGTAACGTTTTTCGGCCCAACAGAAGCCAACAGGTCCCCTTCACATCCCCTGGGTGACTGCCCGATTAATCCAATACCAGACCAGAAGATTCCCACATGGGAAAGATTTAGCCTGCCTGGAAACATCCTTACTTATGATGTGACAAACGTCTGGGTGGTGGCTTTGCTTGTGTATCGTTAGTTACCAATTGAGGGGTTTCTCTCCAGGGTTAGAATTGTATTTCCATACCAGCCATTATCCCTGCACCTTCCCCCCCTCTACCCCCTCTAGTTGAGGCTCCCTAATCTTGTATACAGGATGTACCATTGAAAATTGTAGTTACTATACATTATTTTCAATACAGATATGACCACTTTATTTGAAGGAGTACAAGAAGGACATTTTGTCTATGACCTGTTTCGAGAACGCAGTCAATCCTTTCTGGTTCTGCGCCGCCGCCACTGTCTTTCAGAACTTCACCACCCACACGTTTCACTGTGGACTGGGTGGCTGTATACTTGGGCGACATACTCAATTGCTCCGGCAATAGCCAAGACCACATTGGGCATTCACCGGCAGTACTCTGCAGTCTACGGAAACATTTATATGGCAGGTGGGAAAAAAGCGAATTCCAAATGAAGGCGATTGAGCTCTTGAGCCATCTTCCTAACAAAGTGAAAAGGAATCCTAAAAAGACTCCAGCACTTCAGGAATGGCCTAGACTGACCAACCTCAGACCTTCAGTGGTCCTTGGGATTGAACCAATATCAGTGACTGGTAAAAGACTTTGCTAGACGGGGGCAACCGCTGAAACATTCCACATTGAAGTCCTTCTCATTCCTGTGGAACACGCATGGTTAGGGAGAATTTTCAGAAATGTGATAATTTCTCTCCATCTTAGAGACCCCCAGCAACTTTGCTGGACTTTAGGACTTTTAATTTATAAACTGGAGAGAGTGAGACCTTTTCCCCACACATGTATGTTTCTGTGATTTATTCTCTGTGTTTGTGACTTTGGCGTCTGACAAACTCCATAGGCATCATATTTACATTGTGACACACAGCACCTTCAGTGCAGTGGCACAGGGAAGTCTCTTGTATTTCCCAAAGGTTTAAATAGCTTCTCTTGGTGAAAAAACTGTTTCCAAGAGCAATTAAGTGAAATTGACTTTACGTACATTTTGTAACTTTCTAGACCCAGCACACACTATCTTACAATAGGGTGCTGGAGGGGATACTTACCATTGCGTGTTTTTACCGCGGGCTGCACTCGCAGCTCTAGTAAGGCACCTGTGGGTGCCCATTTTGTCAAAATGGCCCGGTCTTGTTTTTGCACCATTTCTTGCTGTAAAGGTCCTTCTTGAGATTTACTCTGCGCACCAAATCAGGTTTGGTCCCTTTATTTGTTTTGTCTTTGGCGGGATTCATGAGTGAAGCCCGCCTCTGGCTCCAGCGTGTCTAGCAGGGGCAGGAAGTGAGAAAGGTGCCCGAAACTCCCTGTGCTTAGTTTCCTTGGTTACAGGAATGGACCCAAGGATGATTGGCTTGAGGGCTGTCCTTGGAGGACAGCCACCCTGCTGTGTGATTGACAGCTAGGCTGGAATGAATGGGAGAAACCTGCATAAAAGGCTTTTTGTCTTGAAAGGCAGAGTCGACCACTGGGTGAAGGAATCCGGAGAAGAACTTGGAAGAGATGCCTGCTGCAACTCCTGGACCGTTGGTTTGCCCGGTGAAGCCCTGCTGCTGTGCTGAAGCTCTGAATTTGCCTCTACTAGAGAAACCCTGCAAGGACGACTTCTCCCCTTGGGTTGGTGGGACCAATGAACCCCAAAGTGAACTAGTCTGGACATCATCTCGGAGCTGGTTGTACTTCCATTGCTGCTGCAGGAACCAAAGTGCCAGGGAGAGGAACACAAGATCGAGGGCATTGCTTTTAAGTCAGACCCGAGCTCCAGGAAGATCCTTTGAAATCTCAGGAATCAGGACTGAGCAACAAAAGAGTATTAGACCCTAGATGCAAGGGTACTCGAGAGTGTGTTTGCCATCCCCAATGTGTATCAACTGATTTAGATAAACAGAGTGTGTTTTGAAGTATAACTGACTGTTAGATAAATGAATAATTGTTTAATCAAGAAACCTTGAGTTTGTGTTTATTTGAATAACTGCCACTGTGAAACTCTGTTACAACCTAACAGCTCACGTTGACACCTATTGAGATAGGCCTGGCTGCTCAGTCACACTACCAATCTGTGTAGTACAGACTTATACCAAAGGTTGGGTCCCTATTGCCAGGAGGGCAAGGTTGCTGCAGTCTTTCAAAGGGTAATGCACACAATCTTGCCGAACATTACACATCTTCCATCTTGGGATTTTATAGCAGGGTGTTCAATTCCCATAAGATGGAATGCTAGGCAACTGGGACTCCCGATTCTATTTACGTAGGGAATGGCTGGAAACCGTATGAGGAATTTCGGTGCTGCAGACGCATTTCGGCAGGAGTGTTCCGTGATGCAATCTTAGCCTCTAAAGGCCGGGTATGCCATTTTGGATTTGTAAAAATTGCATAATGCGACGTGTACACAGGATGCGAGCAGAGCCGGCAAGATGTGCTTCTCCTCTTGTTCGCCCATTCCTTCACCATGCCAGTGGCTAACTTTGAAATGTTTGAAATAGTGCAAACACAGGTTTGGGCTGAAAGGGCCTGTGGATTTCCATACAGTATGGTGGATCTTTTAAAAGGGTGCAGTAGGAGCAGCTTGCCCATTGTGGCAGTTCGAACTCACATGCACCTGGTTATGTGTTGGGAGTGCGGTTCACCAAAGGCTACTCTCCCATATTGATGTCCAGGCCCAACATCACAGAGTGGGTAGAGAGGCTAAGCCCAATAAATTGTCCCCACACACTGCCTAAGGGCCAGGCAGGAGACACCATCACACTCCCTCGACGTTACCATATTAGGTTTATTAGGTGTGTACACTTAAGGCACCCACTGCAGCCATCTTTCTCCAGGCTTTGGTGGTGCGACCTAGATTCAGAGCCCGCCTGGTGGATCCCTTAGTTTTCTCAGCTTTGTGGTGGTTGCCTCTCTTTTGCCACACTCAGTTTGGAACTAAGAGTATCGGGTTTGTCCATCTGCACACTATGGACAAACTTTGTGGAACCACAAAAGGTCAATAAAAGATACAGTAACCATTCCTTGCACATAAACGGACAGTGGCAATTTCTTGTTATTTTATGTTGATCTATACCGTGCACTGCTACCACCAAAGGGCAGTCTCCAGGCGCTCCTACCACCCAGGGGCAGTATCCAGGCGCTCACGTGGCTCTGCAAGAGAGGAGGGCTGGGAGTATTAGTGGGGAAAGGATGATAGAATAGGTCCATAACCAGGAGAAACTGGCATCTGCGTGTGTTGGCTTGCAGATGGTAGGTTGTGTGCATGGGTAAGGTCCAATGCCTGGTATGTTTTCTGTGTGGCTGTTTGTTGTGTTATGTTGTGTGTGTTTTATGTGTAGATTGCTGGTATTAAGGGATGTGAGCATTGGCTCGTCATGTCCGTATGGTTAAGGTCCAGTGTGCTGGTTTGTTTGTTGCAAGTGTGTGCTACTTGTGTTGGGTGTGTGTTGGGGTATAGGGTATAGGTTAGCTAGCCCAGTGGGCGTGTATAGTTTTTGGGTGGTGTATTTGAGGAAGTAGAAGCAAGGTGGTTAGTGCTTTGGCTACTCACTAAGTTATTCTATGTGGCTATTATACACTGTCCTATCTGGTGTGACAAATGATTAATCTTCACAATCATATCTAAGTCTGCCGCATGGCTAAATGTCAGATATGGCTAACACAATTGGCCTAAATGCCAGATATGGCTAAGATAAAACTGTGGGCTACATGCAGTAGACTACGAGCTTTTAGGTAATAAGAGGTGGAACGGTGTAATGGGGAGCAGTAATGGCTGTTCCCCTTGTCTGGACCTTGATTACCTTGTCAGTCGCTGCTTGTTGGTGGCTGCTCTGCATGCTCCACTGGCAAACATTGTCCGGAGCTGCCCTTTTTCTTGGACCCCTTCACCGAAGGGTATGCCCTAGGGAAGGTGTCTTAGAAGTGAGGAGAGGACCAATCAAGGAGGGAAGGAGGGCTAGAGAGCAGGATGAAAGGCAGAGGAGGAAGCGGCTCGGGGGAAGGAGTTAGGGAGTCGCAATAAGGCACAGCAGAGTGCCGAAAAATGTTTATCCACACAAAAGGCACTAGGCAAGCAGATTAGAGCAGGCAGGCACACATATACCATTGCACCAACCAATGCAGCAAACTCAGCACTCTAGGCTGGATGGCAATAATGTCGAGCTGGTGTCGAGGTCTGAGACCCTCACTGATTTCCTGGTTGCCAGCAAGGCCCAATCGAGGGTCAGGGTGGGCTGGGCTGGGAGGCGGGCGGTGTTAGGACCGATTTTCTATACTTTGGTCTGGTGGACAGATGTATAGAAGGCCAACCTATATTGTGACAACTCTGGGGTGCTGTAGCCAAACCAGTTCGGGTAGCAGTGACAGGCGGTCTAGGCTAAGCTCTTCAGAGGTGGGGAGCTTGTAAAGGATCCACAATGAGGTCACACAATGGGAATCACAAATTACACTTAGATCGGATGTATACAAATACAGTTATTATTTATTGACCAAAACTCACTATAAAAAATGACTACTAGTGAGTAGAGTTATCACACAACACTGAATAAAATAGAGAAACATGTATGTTATGTTATGTTATGTTATGTTATGACACATTTATAGAGCGCACAAACACCCGAAGGCACCCTGGCACTGGGATAAGTACAGAGCTACCATATAAGAAATTAAAATACAGATGTTTTGAGCATATGCCGAAAGGTAAGGTGATCAGCTGTCATCCGCAATGGCAGGGGAGTAGCATTCCAGGCCTTGGCGGCAGCCACAGACAAGGCCCGGCCGCCAGTACGAGTCAGTCTAAACCGGGGGACCTTGACCAAAAAAGCAGAGTGAGAGCGGAGACATCGTGTTGATACGTAATGAAGAAACCTTTCTTGATTATATTCTTGCCCAAGGATGTTGAAAGCCTGATGTACCATACACAAGGATTTAATCAATATCCTCTTGTCCACCGGAAGCCAGTGGAGCTGCCTCAGCAGAGGGGTAATGTGGGCTCCAATAGGGGGCTGAAGAGTGGCTCTGACAGTGGCGTTCTGCAGTAACTGCAACCGATGAATCACATAGCGGGGCTGGGCAAGATACAATGAGTTGCAGTAGTCTAGACCACTCAAAACGAGTGCTGCTTCCACCGGAGCACAGCATTTTTCCGGCACAAAAGGGAGAAACTTCCGGAGCATGGGCAGCTTAAAATGACCGCTCTTACATACTGCCGCAACCTGGGCATCCATCGCAAGAGAGGAGGAAACAACAACAACCCCCAAATTCTTTACGGATGCCACAGGGACCGGGAGAGGGCCAAGAGAGTCCGGCAAGCAATCATTGGTCCAATAAAGGAGAGGTGAGGTGGTGCCGACCACCAATACCTCAGTCTTGCTACCATTTAATTTGGCCCAGTTTGATGACATCCATTCCCCGACCTGAAGACACAACCTAAATCGACTGGCCGTATTGGCATGATTAAGGTCAAGACGGACTAGAATTTGGGTGTCGTCGGCATAGGAATAATAGCGGAAACCAGGGGGGTGAAGGAGAGCCAGAAGATGCCTAATATACAAGTTAAAAAGAATCGGGGAAAGGGCAGACCCGTGCGGTACACCGCACGATAATACTGGTCTAGAGCGAAAAGGAGGGAGACACAGATTGTGAGCGGTCGGCCATAAAGGAGACGAACCAGTCCAGGACTCTGCCAGACAGCCCAACAGTAGAAAGACGGGAGATAAGGGTGGTATGGTCAACGGTGTCGAACGCAGCTGAGAGGTAAAAACAACTGCGCCGACACCCCCCTGGTCCACCAGAGGAGCCAGGTCGTCGAGCACAGAGTTCAGGACTGATTCAGTTCCCCTGCCAGGCTGGAACCCAGACTGGAAAGGATCGAAATAGGACGTGGATTCCAGGAAAGTGGAGATAAGAGGGAAAACCAGGGCTTCCAACAGTTTCATAAGAAATCAGAGTAGAGAGATAGGCCGATAGTTTGCTAACACCTCAGGATCAAGTGAGAGTTTTTTTAATAAAGGGATTACAAGGGCGTGTTGAAGTGTAGATGGGATAACACCCTCCCCTAAAGGAGGCATTTACAGCTGCAGCAACTTGAGGGATAATAGGCCTCGAGTTTTACATGTACATTCACTTATTATAGGGCATAATAAACATCACAAACTCCTGCAAAGGAAACGTTACATTAGTATTATGCACTCAAGGTCCACAGAGAATGATCCCCCCAACTTAAATTGTCCAACCCTAAGTTGTCTGGGCCTTTAGCCCAATAGTTCAGGTTAAAGTTCCACACAATCTTTGAATCATGAAAAGAAAGTAGGTAGGGTCTCTGGGGTCCAGTGAAGGGTTCTTATGGTTAGAGTACAAGTTAAACTAGCTAACAGAAGTAGCTTGAACTTTCAGAAGTCTTGCGCAAGCAAGCAATGGCAAAGCCAAAAATGTTAGAATAAAGGTTTATTATAAGCTCTGTAACTTACCCTCCATACTCCGATACTTGGCAGGACAATGTTACGCTCACCTGGTATCCACAGGGACGCCACCCAGCCGGGTTACTCGCTGGTATGCTTCTCAGCTTTGCCCTGATGTGGTCTGCGGGGAAGGTTCTGCCTTGCGGTAGAATTAGGCGTGCGCTCCGTCCTGCCTTCTTTGCAGGGGCGCATTGTCTTTCATGGGCGAGTGCGGTCCAGTTACTTCACTGACGCCGGCCAGTTGGATATTGTTCAGGTAGGTGTTATTGCTGTTCTTTAGTTTTGTTGCTATCCTGCATGCCTTTCTTTGTTTAAAATGTCTCTTTTTTCTCCCTTAGGTAAGTGTAGCTTCAGCGCGGCGAACTGGCTTGGTTGAGCCCCGCTGGTAAATGATGGCGCATTAAGAGCGCTGTGATGCGGGAAGATGAGCGCTATGCGCAGCGCTGCGAAGTCTTGCCTTTGCTAACCTGCGTTTTCCTTCCTTGTAGGTTGCGGTGTTCTTCAGCGCAAGTGGAATGTCCGGAGTTGTGCCAGCCGAGAGGCGACCAGCCAGGTAAGCCTTTTGAACAGTTCGTAATTTTTAAATGTCTCTACGGCTTTCTTTAATGTTGCCTCTATCTTCCTCTTTCAGGTCGTTCTGTCCGGGAGGCGTGCAGATTCGAGGAAGCTGTTCTCGGTAGCTGCGAGTGTTTAAAGATGAAGACTGCAGGTAAGATGCTGCAGCTAATGTTGTTCCTTTTGTCTCCTTGCAGGTTCTGCTTCTCTGAGGTTCGAGGGAATAGCTGGACACGGTGAGTGTCACGTTGCAAGCTGCAAAGTAACACGAAGCATGTTCTGCAGTCAGGGTGTGGTTTATATAGCCCAGGTAAAGTAGTACCAGGGAAAGTAGTTCCAGGCCTGCCACACCCAAAACACTAGACCGCATAGCTTGGTTCTTAGGGAACCAAGCTATGTGGATGCCTCCATGTTGGCTGACAATACAATGAATTAAGTCCCAAGCACATTGTTGTTCATGGCGTATGAGCCTGGCGCCATAGGTGCCAGGACTGGCCCCATGAGGGCTTTTGAAGAGGATGCCAGGCTCTAGAGGCCAGAGTCCTGACTCCATCTGGCCAATGGGTTTGCCAGAGGGGGTTTTGGGCGAGTGTTAGGCAGAAACCTGTGAAGTTCCCTCTGGGACCACTGCAAAAGATTTAGGACTACAGGTGTTTGGCAGTAAACCCACTTGGTAGCAGTCTGTATCACACAGATTCACTTGGTAGCTGTGGCTGAGCAGTCAGACATCCCTCAAGAAGAGTTAGGCAGTATACAGAGTATTCACAATAGGTCAAAAGAACACAGTAGAACACGGAAACACTGACCAGGGCTTGGTGTAAAAGAGATATAATTATTTATTTAAAACCACATCTAGAAAAACACACAGGCACTAATAGTAAGCAATTCAAAAACACGGTCACTAAAAGATATACACTCCCCTAAAAGAATATTAGGCAAGTCTTAAGTAAAGCCCCACTTATTTTCAGACAGCGGTGAGCGCTTAACGTAGATGGCACTCTAATAATTTGTTTTAAAAAGGGAGAGAAAAGCAGAGAATAAATTGAAACAGATCCCAACACTTTTTCACGAACACAACAAGAGAGGAAGGCAAAGTAACACCGTGAATTCAGAGTCAGTAGGCCGGATCCGCTTTATGAGGATCAAAACGAAATGTGTCCAAGGTCACACGGTTGCAGTGCACAAAGTCTTGTAACGGTTCAAAAAGTTTGACCAAAGAAAGGGACCAGTTAGGGGGTCAAGGCGGACAGCCCAGTCCAGAAGGTTAAGGGGTTATTATTACCTTGTAGCAATCTTTAGAAAGGGAGGCCTGGCGGACACAGTACCTTAAAGTGGTGAGAATACTCCAGCGGGGGCAGTTGTTCCTGGCAGCGGATGCAAGTTGGTTCTTCCTCCGGGGGAAGAGTGGATCTCGTCGGGGAGGAAGACAGGAGTCTGTTGCACTGCCAGGGAAGAAACCAGCCGCAGAGTTTCTCAGGTACAAGGAGCGGTCCGTTGATTCGCGGTCCAGTGGTAAGTCGCTATCCGGCTGCCGGGGTGCTTGGCACAGGCAATTCGACCACAGACCGGTCTGGGGTGCGAAGAGAAGAAGGTAAACTGGTTGTGCCCACCAGTCAGGGGAAGAAGCCTCTCTAGCCGGGAGATCTTCTCGGTCGTCGGGAAGTGGTGAGTCGGTTCCGCAGGGCTCCACCAGTGGTGTCGTCGTTGCAGGTCAGCTCAACTTCTCCCTCGTCAGATTCTCAGGTCCTGTGGCGACTTCTGAAGTTCCAGTCCCCAAAGCCCTGCTTTTATGCAGCATACCCCCATTCACTCAGCCTAGCGGCCGGCTCCCCACTTGGGCCAATCACACAAGAGTGCGACTTGAGTTACCAAGGTAACTCAGTCCAGGGTGCCTAAACCCCCTCCCACATCCCCTGTGGTACCCAGACAGAGTGGCACCACTTGTGGAGGCTTCTGTGGAGAAGCCCACCAAAAAGTGGAACAAAGGGCTCGACTTGGGTTGGAGTCACAGAAGAGAACAAACGCCATTTTAGAATTGAGTCCTGGCAAAAAATACCAACCGGCGAATTAATATTAATTAAATAAACCGGCGGTATGTTCGAGGCTATGGGAATTAAATAATTAAAGTTGGTAGCTTCGAACAATGGGAAAATCCCATAGAGATATATTCGCAGTCGAATATAAAAAGTAGTATCCACTGCCACCAGCCAAAACTCGATCAGGTGGGGCGGAGACGTGCCCGCTTGACTAACAGACAACGGGGCAATCGAATTGCCCCGACCAGTACATCCACAATATCATGGTTTGTACTGGTTTCTGTTAATAATTTCGGACTAGTAAAGCCAATGGTGACTTTACATGCCCTGGAAGACAGTAGTCAGTCCCAGGGTATGGAGTCTATGGTGGGGTGTCACTATGACACCCCTGTGTCACTGCACGGAGGGTGCTGTGTAACACACATAGTAAAAACACCTGAGACCCTATGGAGTAAAGGACGCCATATCCCATAAAACACATTAACAGTCAAAGGAACACCATAAATCATGTCCAAGAGTGGGAGAAAAAGAGTCTCACTCTTGGCAGGAGGAAAAAAACAAACTCCAGAAATCCAGCAAAGCTGCTGGGGGACTCACTAGGTTAGGAAATTCAGCCTAAAGAGAGAATTCTCCCTAACAGCGAGGGTCGTGACAGACATAGGAATAGGGTCTGAGGGTTCTTTTCCTACCAAAAAGTCACAGTCCTGGATTCACAGGGGTTGCATGTTCTAGCTGATCTCCAGTTGGTGGCTTTCACTGTTGCAAGGACTCTCAATGGATGATTACAGCAAAACTCGATGCAGAACCCCTCTCAGGTCAGGTAATAGATTTCGGACGGTGGTCATCGCAGCAAGGCGACGCAAAGGGACTCAACTGCGGTGGTTGGACTTTGCCTCCTATTTTGGGTCCCTTTGATGCTAGGATGCTGACATTCCATAGAGATCAGTCTCGTAGGGCCAGCTGAGGATGCCCAAGTTTCAGGTCAAAACGCGGAAGGGTTACGCTGGCAGCACGGTAGCCAAAATCGAAGCTGGTCAGCCACAGGACGGATCCGGGGCACTTCCAAAGGCTTTTTTTGGCAGGGCACTGAGCAGACGTAAGGAATGTATGTTCCCTCCACTACAAGGTTCGCAGTTCCTTCGCAGGACTGCTAAAGATTTTCAGCAAGACAGGGCTCCCCCAGGACAGCAGCAGAAGTTGGTTGCCAGGCCTCCTTCAGTCAGGTCTCAGGTTTCTTCACTGGTCTCAGCTGGATACAATTCTTGGCTCCTTCAGGTTTCTCCAGGATCTCTGAAGAATGGGTGCAGGGGTCCTCTTCTTATCCTAAAAAACAGGTAACAGCTGAAACTCCCACTAGCCAATAGCAGGACTAGAACCCACACCACAGTAGTGGTCCAATCAGGACCACTGGCGGGAACATTCATGCATACCACTCAGACACACTGAAATCAGTTTGTGGATTGGGACCAGACAGTCCCAGCCCACATCCCGGTAGCAAACGCACACCGCCATCCTGTAGCCAGTCAAAAGCATCTGCTTTCCATTATAAGGATTGTCCTGGCCTCTCAGGCCAGGAAGAAGTCTAAAGAACAAGATGGCAAAAGAACAGGCGGAAAATCTCATGGCACGGCCATGTTTGACCAATGGCCACAGTTAGTAGCCAAACACGGTAAACGTGTCAAGGCTAAAACGAAAAGTCTCCAAAAGTGGGGAGAATTCACTGCTGCCACTCGCTTGCCCATTTAGCACACCCAGAGTAGCCACAAATAATCTGAGTATTAGCATAGCACAAAACCAAAAGTGTACCCCCTTGTACTGCAAGTGATGCAAGAGGAACCAAAAGTAGTAACACAGTAACATGACTAAGGGAAACAAGGTTTCCCAGTACTGACAGCCTGAAGGATATATCAGTTTCCCCATGACACACGAGCAAAGGCCAGTGCAGTGACGCCCAAGTTTAAGGCTTCACTGCACTGTAAAAAGTACAGGTCGGATTAAAAAATAACAAAAGGTTTGGGGGTCCCATAAAGATGGAATGAAAGGTGCAGTAAAGAGAAAACTTTTCTAACAGGTGTGATTGTGACTTGAGAAGTCTGGAGGGCTGGGGATGCTGGGGAAGGGAAATGGCACTGGAAGCACAGAGTGCACGCTGTTTAAGACAGCAAAAGTATTGTAACGGGTCGCAGACCCCAATACAGCAAACTACCACTCGAGGCTGGATGGCATCAATCTTCTCATCGTTTATTATAGTTTTAGAGAAATCGCTCTTGTGATCTTGTATACATTTTAGTGTGAGAAGCAACTGCATTCCCCTCTTCTCGTGTATGTATATTTCACTATACATAGTAGTGGGACTACACTTCAGTGCCCACTGATTCTAGGAGTGCACTGAGCCCTTGCAAGACCAACTACTACATTTAGTAGATTTTTCTAAAACTTTGCTATTCGAGTAAATCACTCCTAGTGAGTCTTGCGGAGTTGGGAGTATTTCTTTAGGAGCAGGTCCATTTGAATGTGCAGTTTGCAACTATGTTCTTGCTTCCCTTTTGGTACCTATTTAAATGATGGTCATTTCAAGTAATACCTAAACACCTTCACTGGTAAGGGTGCATATGTTCCTTCTGAATTACATAAAGCATTGAAAGCCGCATCCACGCCCGCTCTAGATTTTCGGTATACACGGTCGCGTGTATTTTATTGTGCAATTGTACCGGATTCCAGCTCGATCGAGGGCTTCAATGTCAGTACTTACCCATCCTGGCATCTCCTGTTCCTACTCTTTTTTTAAGTAACTTTTTATTTACAACTTTTGCACATAAATTGAACCCGCCCCTTCCCCTGCCCCTCCCTTCCTGACTCCGTTCCACTCCTTCGTTGATCTTCTTGCTCTTCTTTTTTTCAAACTTTGGTTTTATTGGCATTTGTTTTATTTTAAAGAATGACAAAACTGGGAACATTATGAATATCGCGTTTAACATCATCATCAAGCCCCCGGAGTCTCCCTCCCCTCCCTGCCCCCACTCCCCGACTCCGACCACAGGAGCGGTCATCAGTACTCCTAGTTCGGTGCCCGGGAGCTGTGCTATACATTCACGTCAATGTTGGCTGGGTTGGATCCGCTGTCTCCCAGGCCGTGGCTTCCACCATTGTCCTCGAGTGGTACTCCCTGGGCTCCCCACCCCTCCCGCGCCAGGGTGTCTTCATAATATCAGTGGGCGTCCCCCCCATGCCTGGTAAACCCCATACCAATTTGCCTGGAAGGTGCTCGATTCGTTGTTTACCATGGCTGTCAGCTTGTCCATGAGGAACATGTTCTTAAGTTTTTTCAACCAGTCTTCCTTAGAGGGGGTCTCTGGGCTTTTCCACCTTTGCGCTAGGGCCACTCTTCCTGCTCACAACATTGTCTCCCAAATTCGTGGGTATTTCCGCATCCTCCGGTGGGAGGCCCAACAACATAGTCAACGGGTTTTGTGGGAGAAATTCCTCGGTGACCTCCGCCATCCACCCCCGTACCTTCTCCCAGAACCCCTGTACCTTGGGGCAGAACCACCACATGTGACCCCTCGTCCCCACTTGGCCACATCCTCTTGGGCATCTGGGGGACAGTTGCAATGGGTCTCTGTGCAATCCCTGTAAGATCTTAAAGTTGTGCTCCATGTCCGACATGAATAGGTTCCCGTGGAATGCTATTTTAAATATCCTACACCATGCGTCCTCTGTGAGAGCCTCGCCCGCTAAGTCATTCCAAAACCCGCGAAACCCTCTCTTCCCCTCCAAGTTAACGGTATTCAATATTTGGTACATCTTGGATACTGCCCCCTTCTTTGTTGTGGCCGTGTCCAGTAACTTTTCAAAGGGGGTCAGCTGTCTCCGCAGGTTCCGGCCCCATGTCTGGTCGCAAAGGATGCAGTTCAGGCGCAGATATTCAAAGACAGAGAGACCCCCGCCCAAGCGCATCACACAGTTCCTCATATTCGAGGAACTCGCCCTCCTTGAACAGTTGCCCCACCCATTCCAACCCCCCATCCGACCAGGACTAGGTGTTCCTGAATCCCCTGCTGCATAGTTTAAGCGGGTGGCCCCAGAGCGAGGACATCGGGAAGGGCCAAGAAGTGAGGTATGCGGTTGTGGGTCCTTCCTTCCAGATCGACCAAAGTATTCCCAGGGTTGGGTGGGTCTTCAGTCTGTTTGGGATGAGTTTACGCGGCAACCACAGAAGGTCGCACACTTTTAGAGGGTGGGCATCCATGTCCTCCAGATAAGACCAGTAGGTGCCCACCCCCTCCTTCATGTGCTCCAAAAGGACCTGCAGCTGGGTGGCCCGGTGGTAGAGAAGGAAGTCCGGCAGCCCGAGACCGCCCTCCTCTCTGGGTAACGTTAGAATGGCCTTCCCTATCCTCTGGGTTTTCCCTTGCCATATGAACTCACGGACTGCCTTCTGTAGGTCTCGAAATATCTGGTCGGGGACCCCCGTTGGGAGTGCTGTAAAAAGATACAGTAATCTCGGTAGGATGTTCATCTTCACCGCAGTCATGCGCCCATACCAGGATAGGATCATACCATCCCACCTCCTCAGGTCCGATGTAATCTCTGCCATAGTGGGCCCATAATTCGCCGGGGCCAATTTTGAAAGGTCTCTTGTTAGGAGCACACCCAAGTATTTAATGGAGTCCCTCCCCACCACAATCCCTGCACACCTGTCCAGGTGGACCAGCCCCGGGTCCTGGACCCTCATAGGGAGTAGCACTGATTTTGATGCATTTATTTTTAGCCCCGAGAATTGCCCAAAGGTCGTCATCAGGGACAGGAGGGGGGAGGGGTGGGGGAGCGAGGAGCTGGGCTCCACCAAGTATGCCAGGATATTGTCAGCAAACAGGGAGAGCTTTAACTCCACCTCTCCTCTTTTAATCCCTTTGATGTTAGGGCGGGCACGGACCGCTATGGCCAGGGGCTCCATCGTCAAGACATATGAAAGGGGAGAGTGGGCATCCCTGGCGCGTCCCCCGCGTGACAGAAAATGAATCAGAAAGTTCTCCATTCACCTGTACTCTCGCCGTTGGGGCCCTGTATAGGGCGGAAACCCAGTTCCTGATGTGAGCTCCAAAGCCCATTCGACGGAGGAGGAGTTTCATGTACCTCCACTCTACCCTGTCGAAAGCTTTCTCGGAGTCCAGGGAAAGCATACTTGCTTTGAAATCTGATTCTTGGGCATGATGGATTAGGTCTATCATCTTCCTGATGTCATCTGAGCCTTGCCTGCCGCCTATGAACCCCACTTGATCCCTGTGAACCAGCTTGGGCATTATCCCCTCCATCCGCTTACCCATCACCTTGGCCCGAATCTTGACATCTATATTGAGAAGTGAAATTGGGCGATATGAGGAGCATTCGGTGGGGTCTTTGCCCTCTTTGGGCAGTACCACTATTATGCCCCTCATCATGGTTTCCGGCAGAGTGCCCCCATCTAACACCGCGTTGAACACCCTCACCAGGTGTGGAGCTAGGATGGACCGAAACCTCTTGTAAAAGTATACTGAGAAGCCGTCTTCTCCCGGTGACGTTCCCACCTTCATCCCACTAATCGCATGCTCCACCTCCTCTTCCGTCACCCAGCCCTCTAGACCCTCTGCCATTTCACCTGTCAAGGACGGGACCTGGATGGAGTCCAGGAAGCCCTCAATCTGGTTGTCATCCCTGTCGTATTCTGAGTATAGCTGTTCATAGTAACGGCGAAAGGCTGCTCCAATATTCGGGGTGCCGTGATCTAGTGACCCCCCGTTCATTCTTCACTGCCTTCACCGTTCTGCTTCTCTGAACCTCCCTGAGCTTCCAGGCCAGGATTTTATCGGCTCTGTCCCCCTTCTAATAATACTTTTGTTTCACCAGTTGGAGGCTCCGCTCAGTCTTATGCAGCAGGAGGTCTTTCAACTGGAGTTTATAGTCTTCTAGGGAGGCAATCTGTTCCCTCTCTAGGGGGACTTCTGGGGAGCCTGCCGGCAGGAGTTGGGTTATTTTTTCTCTCAGGGACTTTTCCTGGGCCTCCCTCTCCCTTTTTTTTCTGGGCTCCCATTCTAATGAGAACACCAAGTATGGTCGCCTTAAAGGCATCCCACAATACGTGTGTGCCCACCTCGCCATTGTCGTTCAGCTAGAAATACTCCGATATGGCGTCCAGCACTTCCTGTGCCAGAACTTCGTCTTTCAACAGGGAGTCATTACATTTCCATCGCCCTTTACTGACACTCTTCCATCCCCCCACTATGGTGGTACGGACCAGGTTGTGGTCGGACCAAGGGACCGGGTCAACCCTGTGGCCGGAGACATATGGAAGTAGGGGTTCATCTACCAGGATGTAGTCTATACGGGATGTGTGGATTGCTGAGTATTATGTGAAAGAGGGGAGTCGGGATGGTGTCCACCAGGCCCAGTTCCGCGTTGACCCTCTGGAAGGTGCCGGCCATAGTTTCGTCCACAGCCCTAGTGGGCTGGGGCCCCAAGCGTTTCCTATCCGCGATTGGGTCTAGGACCATATTAAAATCCCCCCCCCCCCCCATCACCATCACCCCGTGAACAAAAAATTCAATTTGTCCTTCACTCCCTCCCAGAATTGCGCCTGGCCTTCATTGGGGCTATACACTACTGCCAGAGTCAGAGAGGAGCCCCGCAAGGAGCCCCTTGCCAACAAATATCGGCCCTCTGGGTCTTTCAATGTGGTTTCCACTTCAAAGCCAACGTCCCTTGCTAGCAATATGGCTACTCCCCTTTTCTTGGTTCTGTGGGATGCGCCGAGGACCTCCCCGATCCTGCCCCTCGCAGCTTCGGTTCCTTCCCCCGAGCCCAGTGCGTTTCCTGAAGAAAGAGCAGATCAAGTTTTGCCCTCCTGAATTCCCTGCAGACTAAGGACCGCTTGGTTGGGGTGTTCAGTCCCCGCACATTACATACATGCCAACATTCTGTGACCAAAAATCTGTAGGAATCTTAATGTTTCAAAAACAGTAAGCAGCATAATGACGACATCATTTATGTCACATCAATTTTATCCAATGAAATACATCTGGGGTTAACATCTGCTGATTATCATGAGATGTCCAGGCAGCAGGGAGCTGAACCAAGAAATACCCACTGAAAAGCTATAAATCCATCTATGTCAGCAGGTGCCTGCTTCGGGGGAACCGGTCTGAAAAGGCAACGAGGTGATAACATATCTGTATACCCCAAGGGAAGTGACTGCCGCAAGGGCTCCTGCAAATGCAGCGTGTAAGGCAAGCCCCAGAATAAAAGCAATAAAGAGATAAATATATCTGGCAACATGGGTGAGTTGTTGGGGGGGGCTGAGGTTCATGCATGGGCCATTTCAACTGAAAAGTTGGCAATGCCCTGTCCCCTGCCCTTGACACATCAGTTGTTAAATATTGCATGGGCTCCTACAAATGCAGCTTGTAAGGCGAGCACGCAAAGCGCACATTTAAACCACCAGAACTATCAAGAGAAATATATTACTGTGTTTAAGAGTACTGACTGGCAACATGGGGCCCCCTTGAGGCACATGCATGTCCCCTTTCAACTGAATAGGTGGAAGGGCCCTGATGCCGTCTTTACCCCGTTAATCTATTTTTACACAGATTTGTAAACCTGACAGTTAACCTCAGTGCTTTATAGGAGCAGGCTCTGCCATGCTATGGCTGAGTATCGGCCTGCTGCATCATATATTTTACAAGCACTGCTCTGGCAGAAAGCAATACTGAAATGGAAGCTTTTATGTCACATTCAGCCCTGCATGCAGCCCAAGCACGGTCCTTTATGCGTGAGATTAGAAAACACCCCACTGGAGGTAATTCAAAAAATGTTTCTTTCTAGACGTGACACAAACGTAATATTGCTGAAGCTAATTTTCAGTGAATGATGTTCAGAATAATCCAACTGATTTGCGATGTAACTCTAGCTCCCTGTGCTCTGTAACCCTGCTATTTAATTATACTTATAACAAAAGGCACGCACATCAAGGAAACCCAGAACTACAACAAACTGCCACCGGACCTCGAAACACGTATTGGCTATTTCTGGAAACTGTCTCAGGGAAACACAAATAACTATAGCCGAATGCCCATTTGGTTTGCTTACTGGTTGCTAGCTGTGGCTGTAAATATAAAAGTTGGGGGAAACCAGCTCTGCGATGGATATCTGGTTTTGGAAACATGCATGAAATCCCTGGCTGCCAAGCTCCCCTGCTGCTCGGGGTCAATCCATTTTGTAATCTCCCCACAGTTTAGGATGGAGGGTGAGTGTGCATCAGGATGTGGGAAAGAAAGCGTGAACTCAGCAAGGAGATTGGGCCAGAACTCCATCGGGGACATATCCGTGATCCTTTCAGAAAGGAAGTACCAATATTCTTGGATCCCATGGGGCAGTTGCTAGGGGCTCCCTTCTCATGGACGGGCCTTTTTTAACTGAAAAGGTGGAAAGGCCCTGATGCCACCACTGCACTGATGTCATTAAACAAAACTTAATAAGTAACTAATTACTCAACCTGCATCAGAGATTATGATTGTAGACTCAGACTACGTTTTCATTTAGCCCCTGTATATATTTACAGCTGAACACAGAGAGTGACAGGCCCAAGCCTGAAGGGAGGAGAGCACGAGCACATGCACCACAGTGCACTTTCATTTCAGAAGAGTGACTCAAACACTATCATTGCACAGCCATCTGTGCCAGCCTCTGCCTCTCCTCACCACTGCCTGCCAAGTATTTCACATTGCTGCTGAAAGGAGGGACAAAAAAATACTACTTAATGTACACAAAGGTGACGCTGTTCAGGAACGCAAAGCGTGCAGACGATGCACTAGACAACAAAACGTACCTCGATGTACACCAAATTCAGTGATCCTTTTGGCGTTTTGAAAGTAAAGAGCTGTAAAATGCATCATGTTTGGCAAAAAATGACCCATAGTAAGAAGAAGTGGGTTGTGTGTGCCCATGACGTATTAGTGGGATATTGTTTGGCAATGATTGACAGTTTACCATATAAACATAAGCTCTTATTTTTGCCGCAGATATACTGCCTGACCATTGTCAGTGGAGAGCACAGCTCAAACGTGCGTCTTTTCGAAGGGACAGAGGACCTCAGAGCGCACGAGTCTTGGGTCCACGCATAAACCGACTAGCGGAGGATTCTTTTGCAGAAACGGTTGTGGTTTGAGCCAAACATTTTGGACAATGAAAACAGAGCAGTATCTCTAACTCATTCTATTGCAATTAATGAATTAGCTTTTTCCCCGTCATTTTCCTTTCGGAAGACTCCGATTTACGCAGAGAGGCGCTCTCTGGTATTGTCCAGGCTGCCCCCTTCCCACGATAGACTCTGCAATAGTCGCTTTGTGACACAAGTTTAGGGATTTTTTATTGCACAAGAGACAGAAGTTATTTGTGACACGTTACCAAAAATAAATGCGGAACTTTTCTGGAGAGTTCCTTCTTAATACAGCTTCATCACACCCCAAACCACAGACCCAGCTTCCGATCCTAGAGCGACCGTTTTATTGGCATCTCTTTGAGGCACTTTGTTATTGTTCAAAACAAGAAAGAGTCTACACATCTACGTAAAATGTACACGTTCAACTTTGAAGAGTGACACTCGTGAACGTGGCTGTACTGCACGTGCAAGCTCCAGTAGATAAGACTCCATAAGTTCAGAAGAATTTCTAGTAAAACACCAGCTCGGAGCTCTGAACAAACATGTAGATCATAGGCAGGCAGCTCAGAGGCACGGCATGGCTGGCGCAGGCGCGGTCACACTGACACTGAGACCTTAACCCCATGGAGCACAGGGAAGAGAGTGTCTGTTTCACTCCAGGCAGCGAGCATGTCATCATCAATCAAAATGAATGGGCCATTACGCCCACCTTCAATACACTGACTGGAGGATGCTGCTCTGGCCCTGGCAGCAAGGCCTAGTGGAGCCTTCATAAATCAGTAGGTTTAGACAGGAAAATCGGTAGGCGGTAGGACTGCTTAAATAGCGGTATCCTACCGCCTAAATCGGTAGGGTTGGCAAGTATGACATTAAGGGAACCCACGCCCAGGGCAGGCAGATCCTCAGCCATTGTCCAGGATCAACATCCTGCTGGATAGCTCACTCTCAGCACTTTTCCCTTCCCGCTCCTTTTGTATTATGTTCTGATCCCCCTTGCCCTCTCCGCCCACCCCCCAGGTGGGCCTAAAACCTATCCCCAACTGCGCCCTGGTCCCCCCTCCAAACTTAACAACCCCAACTATTTCTTCAACCCCCCCTCCTTCCGCCCCGGCGTCCAGCCAAATAGTTCCACCATTGCTGGTAACTGGCCGGACCACCAGCCTACCGCCTCCGGCTGGGCTAATGCCGAAATTCACTCCTCCTTGAGCCCCCCCTTCCCCGCCACCTCCCTCAGCCCCCCTCCTCCAGATAACCGACATACTTGCTGTTCAAGGAGGCCCTGTATATTCTTGGACCCCATGGTCCTGGAAGTCAACTCGCCTTTGGGCCGGGTCGGACGTTACGTTCTCGAACTGAGTTCTTTGCCCGGTTCCCCCAAACCCTTCTTCACTTCCAGATTGGTGTTTCAGCTCCCAGTCTCCCCCGGGCCGGACCGGCCCGCTCCTCCGTGCTCGGGGTCAGTGTCCTCCCTGTCCGTCGCCGGGGACGGCGGGTTCAGTTTTTTTAATTTCCGTGGACCCGTCTTCCTTCTCCTCTCTCCCTGTGGGCTGCGCTCTCTGGCTCCCTCCACTGCGATCCCTGTGGGTTCTCTCTGCGGGGTCAGGTCCAACACGTACTCTTGGATGGCTCCCCTTATGTCCTCCTCTGTGATCAGGGTCGTCCGTTGACCCTCGTATTAGAACGTGAGGGAGAAGGGGTACCCCCATCTATAGCGCACCCCCTTCCCTTTTAGCATTTGTGTTAGAGGGCGGCACATCCTGCATTTGGTCAGCGTGTATGAAGAGAGGTCCTGGAAAATGGACACTTGTGCATTATTATAAGTTATCTCCCGTGTCTTCCTGGCCTCCTCCAGTACCTTTGCTTTTTCGGTGTAGTAGTGAAAGCAGACCAAAATTGACCGGGGGCCCCCGGCTCTGCCCCCCACTCTGTGGACCCGATCAAACGTTGGTCCGGTCGTCATCTCATCCGAGAAGAGGAGGATGATGATGTCCCTCACCACCCGGGTCAATTCTCTTTTGCCCTCCGACTCCGGCACCCCGAAAATCCTGAGATTGTTCCTCCGTTCCCTATTTTCAAAGTCGTCCATTTGCCTGGCCCTCTCCTCGTCCCTCTTTTCTAGAGCAGCTAGTCTCAGGGCCATATCCCTCTCCTGGGTCGTTGCTGAGGACTGGTTGGTCTCTAGCTGCAATAGTCTGTCTTCAACTTTGTCCACCCTTCGGTCCATGTTCTCCATTTTCTGGGCAATGTCCTCCCGCATGTCCCTGATCTCCTGCAGGACTGAGGCGAAGCCCTTTTCCATTGTAAGGGTGGGCGGGGGCGAGGTCTCCGACTGGGCCATTCTGATCTTCCGTTCCGGGCCGCTATTCACCCCTCTGGCGTCCTGGTAGCGGTACTCCTGGAGGGTGTTGCGCCAGCTCATCAGTCCTCCCTTCTCCCTCCGGCCGGCGTTCCCCGGGGGGCAAGAGAGAACACAATTGGGAGACCAGCCTCTCTCTTTCAGGCAAGACTGCTCCTTGAGGGGCTGTCTTTGGGTGGGCACACGCCCCACCAGCCTCAGGCGGGGGCCTTGCACCCTTTTCCTACCGTCTGTGGTCGTCTGTTCTTGGGGTGTGGGGGGGAGGGGCGATGATATATATCCGACTGCGGCGCGCTGGTTTATTCCTGTTGGCCGTGTTCCTTTCAGGGTTCGCCTCCAGGCGGGCACACGCCCTGGGAAGGAGCCCAGGGGCCACCACCTGCGTAGAATCCGTGTTCGGGGTCCCCCCCTTTGAGATCCTATTGTGCGGGGGGGTCTGGGGTTATCTCAGCCTTCAATTGCCTCCAAACGCCCGGCCACCGAGGAGTCCCTCTGTAAGCCCCCCGTGTCCGAAGGGGACGTGCGGGCTCAAACCTTCTTCCGCCTGAGCCACCTCAGTCTCTGGGCCGGGTGCGGGTCCCTCTCACCTTCCTCACTTCCGTGTGCACCGGTGGACCCGGGAGCCTTGTTCCACTATCCTCCGCTCGGGTGGTTCTCCCCAGGGTCCGTTGGACGGGGCCTCGGCACCCCCGTTGCTTGACGCTGTATTTGGGGGGCCCAGGTCAAGCGGGCTGCCTCTCCACTGGCGGGTCCAGACCCGTAGCTCGAGGCGCCGCCACCAGGGGCATCCGCCTCACGCCGGCACCGTCCTCCTGTGCCGCGAGGCCCCGTCGGTGGAATCTTCGCCAGATCGCTGGCGTTCTCTATGAGGGGATCGAGGGGGAGAGGCCAGGCGCGCCCTCAGGCCTCTGCGGCGTCTGCACACCGTGACTCGCCACGCAGGAGGCAATCGGGGCAGCTCTTGGATCCTCTCGTTGGGCCGCGAGGCCCCGCTCTCGGGCACCTGGGGGTCCTTTGGCATCGCTTTTTCGCCCGGGCAGGGGCCCCGGGGTTCACCGCCACTGCGGGCGACGAATGTCCCCTGGGGTGGACACAGGGGGGGGGGGGGCTCAATCCCTCAACACGGCCCAGTTCGGCGGGAGCAGCGTCTTCAGGCAGCCATCGCCTGTGCGCCCCCTGGTGGCCTCCCTTCTTGCTCTTCTGCTGCTTCACTCCTGAGCGTTTCCAATTTAAATTTGAAATGTAGATCGCATTTACTTGATAAAGTCCCTTGGTGGCCCAGATTCCTTTGTAGGTGTATGACTATCGACTATTACAGTATTCCCAGAAGGCTCATTATTCTTGGGCACCACCGACTCCGCCCCTCTCACCCACCTCTGTAGAAATTCCAGCACCTTTGAGCAGTCTGTTAAGGATTGGAGGTCTCCCTGTAGAGAGTAAGTCAGCCCCTCGAGGGCCGCAAAGTTCCATACTTTTCTGACCCATTCATGTTCCATTGGAGGGTCCTTTGACTTCCACTTATGCACTAGTACTAGTGCCCCCGCCATCATCAGGATGACGTATACTTGGCGGTCTGCTCTCGTGGCCAGTGTGTCCAATGTTTCGTTTAAGCCTAGCAGAGCCAGGCCTCTAATATCCCCTCCTCCCTTTACTCCCAGGGTGTGTTCCACTGCGTCCTGCATTACTCCCCAGTACTCTTGGATGTGCGGGCATTCCCACCAAATGTGGCTCCAGGTCCCCTCCAACAAAGTTTGGTTTCTAGGGGGTACATTTTGTGGAGTTTTGCCGGGTTCAGATGCCACTGTAGCATTAATTGTAACCATATTTCCTGTATTTGGGGTGACCTTATGAGTTTAGGTATGTTCGCCCATAGTTTTCCCTGTGCCTAGTCCTGGATATAAATGCCCATTACACTAGTGGAAGGACATTCCTGTGGAATTTCAGGATTGTTGATAAGAGCAATACTAGTGCCTTTCTGTGGCCGAGTAAAGCTGAAGCAATGTGCGTCCATCAGGGTGAGTGCATTAACCCGTTCAATTCCACCGGCAGAAGTATGGGGTGCATGTGTGTAGTCCCAATGACCCTGAAGAAAGACACTTGTGTACTGTTTTGGGCACCTCACAAAAGGCCCAATCCTGCTAAAGTCTGAATGTGAAACAGCAAGAACCAAGGAAAACCTGAAATGGAGGCGCTGTAGCGCAAGAATTTCTGATTGGGATCTGAATTCCGTCTGTAAAAGGAATCTTGCTTTTCAATGAGACAGTAAAACTAGGAAAACCCCCGATTCTTGGAAAAGGGCAGAAATCTATCCTGTTTATAAAAAGGGAGGGGGTGATGAACCAGGGATCTAGCCCCCAATTTCCCAGTTACATTCTTTAGGTAAAATATTTGGGCAGGGGCTGCTTACTAGAGTCGAACAATCAGAGTGTCGCAGTCACCTACAAGCTGGCTTTAAGAAGGGGGGTTCCCAACTGTTGACCAGATCTTCAGACTAAGACTAATTATGGATACATACATTACTCTAAGGAGTGGAACACTACATGGATCGAAAAGCCGCTTTTGATAGCATACTCAGGGGAAACTATGGAAAGTATTGCAAAAATAAAAACACACCCCCACCTTTACTAAAAGTCATGATTGACCTTTACTCAGATTCAAATCCCATGGTTAGGTGAGGCTTGGGGGTGAGCAAACAATTTTTCCCGGTGCAACGAGACAGGCTGGGTCGGCTGCTGGGCTGGGCGGTGGCAGCATCGTTTGTTGTTGGGGGATACCGGCGGCGTTGCGGCCCCGTCTCGGTCTGTTATGAGCCTGTGTGGCTGGAAGACAGGAGTGCTGATGGGCTAAGGCTATGGTTAACTGAGGAGGTGTTCGCTTGCCCCCGCCCAATCATGGCAGAGGTGCAAAAAAATGCATCAGAGGTGGCAGGCCAGTTTCAGCAAAGCTACAGACTGACTCCTGGTTACAGCTGGTGGGACCCCATGTATGGTCAGGGCACAAAAGCAACTGTTCAAAACCATTTTGGTGGCAAATAGGGAGTCTGCTGCCTTACGCATTGGTGCAAACAGAAGGCATATAGTGTATGCAACAACAGGTGCTATTCAGCCATATCTACTCCATAGTGATAATCCTGTAGACCGCTGGGCTTAGACTCGAGCACGGTTTAGTGCGCAACCTACAGCTTGCCCCTGCTGTCAGCGGCCGGCGGAGGATCTCCTACACTTTGCATTGTTCTGCCCACACAGATGGAGAACACGTTTGCCACTACTCAGATTGGCCGGCATGTTTCAGGCTAAGCCTGCCTTATGTTATTTGCTGTCGGCAGCTACGATTCCAGTGGCCTGGGGCATGGTGGACTATTTGAGACGGGTCTGGTATCGGAGATCCAAAACCGTGGCACAGAATTTGATTGCGCTCTGAAATTTTAATCGTAATTAATTGTTTGGCTGCTCTTTGTGGATATTACCCGACTTACACACATGCACATTTTAAATCTGTATGTATTGTTTGTAAATTTATACTTTAGATATACTTTTAATACGTTGAATTCACTTTTGTAATGTATGCATTTTTATTCTGTTAACGGTTTATGGATAATTTTTTTCCGAATAAACTTTTATGATGATGATGATGATGGTGGATATATACTGGCTCGAATTTTCCCTATATTTTGATGGGATGGTTAATGGTCCCAGTGTCTCACTGGTAGCCAACGCTGACACCCCCAGAAAGGTAGAGATTTTATTATGTGCGGATTATACAGTTTGCACCCCCAAGACTAACAAAGTTAAAAAATAAGTTTAAACATAGTTGTCTAGATAGTGAGTTGGAATTTAATTCTGCAAAAACACAGATTATGCGATGTGGGAAAGGAGTAACCATCGTATGCATCTCGAATCATAAATCGAACAGGAAGCCATTGAAGAAGTAAAGGCGTTGGATTATCTGGGAATAAGGATTATCAACAAATATTCCTGGGATTCCCAGTTACAAAAAGCTAACCTGAGCCTAGATACAAGAGGCACTGGTATCCCAAGGTTCTCAAATGCATCTAAGAGCAAAGTCCTGTCTCCCGATAGAGCACAGGCAGCAGCTCGGTCATTATATGATGCGGAGATCTGTGGCCATCGCACATCAGCAAAACGTACCATACGGAGATTCAGACCCCCAGGTTATTGCGGCATGTTTACCTGATTAAGAGGTCCTGGAAAAATGCTGCAAAAACTTGCAACTTTTATGCCGCAAAATATTTCATGCCAAAGTATCCTGGAGGGTTTGGACAATAAATGGATCAAAAAAATCCTACTACTTCCATCAAGTGCCCAGACGCAGCACTTCAACTTGAATTAGATTGGATGTCTATTGGTCAGTGAGCTGATGTAAAACCACCGATGTATTGACTGCGCATTTGGTCAAATGATGCCCTGAGAAAATACAAGGAGGCCAAGGTAGATGTTATTGACTTGCCATGGTTCCGTCACGTAAGGGGATGGTTCAAGCGCCTTAGATTAGAAAACCTCTGGTGTAACCCAACAAACATGACAGCCGAAACCAAAAAGGGGATGTGCAAGCTAGAAGAGTGGATCCAGGCAAAGTAACTGGACGATTGCATGAAACCATCGAGAGAGTCGTCCTACCTGAATATGAAACACGAATATGGAATAGAAGAGTATTCAGTATTGATCGAACCCTCCTGCTAAAATGTAGACTACGAATTCTGCAGTAGTCGGCTTTAGCACTCCAAGGAAGCAAGAATATATGGATAAATGTCCTTTCTGTCCAGATTGTGTGGAAACTGCACAGTATTTATTGATCTTGTGTTCTGCTTATACATGTATTAGAAGGGACATGTGCAGCCTTCTCTTGAGAATCACGGTGTGAGAACTAGTAATGCTTATTCAGATTTGACTTTTGCGCTTTCCCACTTCGAAGGGCTAGTTTTATAAAAAATACTAAAGCAGTGACTTTAAAATTTGACAAAGTGACAGAACTTATATGAAGTGTAAAACATTTTAAATCTCCCAAGTTGAGATTGTTGAAACATGATCATAGTGTTTGCATAGATAATTAAGGGCGCCAGCAATGGCTTTATAGGACTTCTTGAAATTTGGTAAGAGAAGAGAGCTTAAACTTCGGGGGTCTAGACCCACTTTGCTGTCCCAATTTTAGCATTCATATGGCATCTTTTAGGATCCCTTGCATTTATGGAGGTACACCTTTATTGCCTCTTGGCCGAAATAAAAATGACTTGAAACTGAATCCTTACCTGTAAGATCTTTCTCTCGGAATTGTATTATTGGTAAGACCATGGTGTCCGCAAGCTGTTTTGCAAGCTCTGTGTGAAGAAGGTTGAGCTGGAATAAAAAAAAAAACATTTTAAATACATGCTACGTGGTCTTCACATTTACTTGACAGGTTGTGAGACAGACGTGTAGTATGACAAGGTTTCCTATGCTCTATACAATAGAATCAATAGCATGTTGCCACAACCTTAAAAACCCAATGATTGTGGGGAAGAAGCGGCGTCTCCTAAAATAGAGAGGGCACGTCGACTGACAGAATGTCGCCGTCACGAAGCTCGATTAATAATTAATTGAATGATGGAAGACAATCTAAATCCCACATGATATGAACAGGTGTCATTAACACACGTGATATCCCACATTCTTAAAATCTGGTTAAATCCTATATTACTTTACATTCGAAGGAAGCAGCTATACAACAACACACATCTCCCCTGTCCTGCATCAGTCACTCCGGTCCTGCATCATTCACTCCTTCATGGACAAACTCAATTTCCAGAGAGTGTTTCAATACTAAAAGGAGTGCAAAGGTTGAAGATTTGCACTGGACCTTATTGCGATGAGTTAACATTCTGCAATAGGTTCAAATGAGCAGTGAAGTCATGATGTGTCATTCTGCAGAGTGAATAACC
Organism: Ambystoma mexicanum; assembly: GCF_040938575.1. Taxonomy (NCBI): domain Eukaryota; kingdom Metazoa; phylum Chordata; class Amphibia; order Caudata; family Ambystomatidae; genus Ambystoma; species Ambystoma mexicanum. Next base: position 1,253,204,118 of record NC_090936.1, read on the forward strand.
CCAACATCAAATCCTCGATTGCATCTTATCCAAAATGTGATCAAATAGAGTAAACGGGCAAAACACTTCCAATGCTAAAATGGTATGTCCAAGCAAAATGATTACCTTTGACTTTTGAAATATTTGCAGAACCATAACTGTGTATGTGATTACCAGAATGCATGCCAAATCTGGGAGGGTTGACATTTCACGTGTCAATGGCACCACCGTTCAAGCATACGTTGTTCGGGACCCAGGACGACTTCCGCTTTGTAGATTTAATTCCAATCTTGCAAGTGCAAAAATTAAAGGGGAACCTGGTGAGTGTCCTGTCAAGGGGGAGGGAGCCCAAACCAGACTCCCTGGTAAGGAGGCTGCATGGGAGCAGACCTCATCCCAGCCCCTCCTTACCTCGAGTAGTGGCGGCTGCTATGCCACATTGAGGAGCTGGGGAGCACCAAGACCAGCAACGGGAGCCACGACTGAAGGGCCCAGCCCAGCCTGGCATGGCAGCAGCGACCATACAGCGGCATAGTGGCATGCAGCGTCCGTGACAACACCTGCCGCCGCAAAGGGATAAGAGTGCTGCTCCAGCTGGCCTTCCAGTATTACTACCCCCTATACTAGTCATCACCCTCTATTTAAGGTGCCACGTAACACCCTGTAACTTTGCAAAAATGCGATTGCTAGTAACAAATTAATTTGATGCATCGGTATGAAATTTTCCAAAGATCTTTTCGGCATGGGCCCCTCAAATTTGTTAACTTTGCTCCACATTCGTGCAGTTTCATATTTTGCATTGTTTTCCCCAAAGGAGAACATGCACATTCATTGAACAGGTGCACAGCCCACACCGCTGGATGGATTTGCTTCACGTTTGTACCAAGTTGGGAAGAAAGCAGTGCCAATGTGCCTTTCCGTGGTTTGGTGCAGATCTGTCCTGTAGTTTTTAAATGTGGTTGAGAACGTGGTGCCACCGGCAGGGAAGTCTCGCCAATGATGGTTTGCTGCTAGTTTGCTTCTCGTGCGTTCTTTCTGAACAATGAATAGTGTTAGCAGTCTCAGAGAACCGCCGCCCGTGAGCCCCTCACTCCCCGAACACAGACACACAGTACGTGGTGTTGGTAGTGCGGGCTCCCCAGTGGCTCTGATGCCGCCGGGAATGCCAGATTTATTTATAGATGCACGCGACGGAGTGAAACGTCACTCCGTCGCGTGCGCGCCCTTAAAGGGCCAGCACCACACTCCTTTTTCATAACAACTACTAAACATCACATCACACAATATCAACAAACCTGAATGCCCCCGTTTATTGGTACCCACCCTGGATCCCCAGATGGCACCATGCTCAAACGGCTTAAGAGTCTTCATTACGCAGGAACTCGCACTTAGTCCATGACATAGTCCGTAAGACGGGCAGGTTTCCCCTCGCCCTGTCTTCAGGGGGTACCTCCTGCCTGTCTCTCTGACAGGCGTTCCTTCGCCTTGCCCCTCACGGGTCGGGGACTCCACCTGGATGGGATGTCGCCCTCCTTCGTCTGGCGCTTCCTCCAAGTCCATGTCCGCCATAGTCTCTGCCATTGGCTCACCCAGTCTCTTAAAGAAGCTGGCATTCCTGATGACAGATGCTGTTCCATCAGACGCGGTCACCATGGATCCCTTGACCGCCACCACGTCCAATGGAGCCGCTCATAGGTGAGAGACAACTTGCCCTGCAGGTGGCGATTCCTCACTAGCAGGGTGAGCCTTGGTGGTCTTAGACCTCTCCGGTTGTTTTCCCTTTCTGTCCGTGCCCTCTCCTCTCCTCCTCCAACTGGTCATTGTTGATGACAGTCAGCTCTCGCTCCCCCACCTCCGGTATTATGTCCCTTGGGCACCGCTGGAAGAGTGCCTCCGCTGGCGCCACTCCTGTGGAGGAGTGTGGAGTGACTCTCTATCCTCGCAGGAACACATAGTGCCCTTTGTAGGCACTCGCCCCTTCCTTGTGTAATCCGGAATACCTTATTCAGCGTGCGCATCATCCGCTCCACTTCACAGTTCACACGAGGCCACAGCGGACAGACCTTCCTGTGGTGGATGCCTTATTCCTTCAAATGATATTATATGATATGGCATTTATAATGCACCTATAGACAAGTGGGGTGTCGGCAAACCTTTCGCCCTGGAACGGGGCCCCGTTGTCGGAGCATAGAACTCTGGGCAGTCCATGAGTGGCAAAGATCTTCTCCAGGGCTACCACCACTCTTTCAAACGCCACAGACTCCACAAATTCTACCTCCGGGTATCGGGACCACTCGTCCGCAACCACTAGGAAGTGGATGCCTCTGGTTGTGGAGCCAAAGTCTGCGTGGACCACTTCCCACAGCCTTGTTCCTCTGGGCATGGTCTTGATTGATGGCTCACGCTGTGTCAGCGAGACTGCCTGGCACCACACACAGGAGGCCACGAATTCCTCAGCTCTCCTCTCTAGTTCAGGGAACCACACTATTTGCAAGAGGCGAGCCTTTGTTTTGGGTGTACCTTGGTGTCCCTGATGAGCCAGAGCGATGATCTGTTGAATCTTGGCCTGGGGGACCACAATTCTGTCTCCAATTAGCAATAGTCCCGAGCCCGAGAATGCCAGTTCTACATGAACCCGCCAGAGCTGTTCCATGGGCCACCTTTGCCTCATTTGTTCTCCGGCCCATGGACTGCATCACCGTTATCCAGGCTCCCTGTTCCATGTCCGCCTTCAGTATCCCAAAACATGTGTCTGTCCTTGATGCCTGTTCCAGTTCCTCCACCTGCACAGAGTTTGGGGTGGCCGCAGGGGAGTTGCTAGGTCTGGAAAAGACCCGGGGCTAAGCTGATGTCAGAACTGTTGGGACTGGGGGCTAGCTAGTCTTTTGGCTGTAGCGCCTGAGATTCTATCCGGGGCTACAACCAAAAGATCAGGGGCTATAGCCCCCTTAGCAACGCCCCTGGGTGGCCGCCTCGATCACCTGCCGTACATGATCATCTGCCTCCTTCATGCATGTGGACAGCTGAGCACCCCCTCTCGGGTGCCTCGAGAGGTAGTCAGCAGCGTTGTTACTGCCCAGGCGGTAGATCAGCGGCACACCATACTCTAGGAGTGCCAGCATCCATCTCTCTATCCTCACTGGGGGTTTGGATGATGAGCCCACTATTATGGGAAATAGGGGCTTATGGTCCGTGACAACTGTGACTGGCCTTTCCAGGATGTATAGGCGGAAGTGTCTACAGCCCCACAGCACGGCCAGCGCCTCCCGCTCAATTTGTGAGTATCGCTGCTCGTATATGCTATCGGGCGGACTTCTTGATCAACCCCCACCTGCGTAAGGACCGCTCCCAGGCCGTAGGGGCTGGCATCTACTATTAGCTCAGTCTGTAGAGCCGGGTCAAAGAACGCCATGGTGTCCTCAGCAGTGAGGGCACCCTTGATATCATCGAAGGCAGCCTGCTCGATCGGCCCCCACTGCCAGGTTACGTCCTTCCTTGTTAGTGTCCGCAGCGACTCAGAGCAGGACGCTAGGTTCCGTATGAACCGGCCACAGTACGTAACCATGCCCAGAAAAGCTCCTCACCACAGCCACATTCTCCGGTGGCCTGGCGTTCTAAATGTCTTTCACATTGCGCGGATCAGGGACACGCCATCCGCCTTGAAAACAAAGCAGAAAAACTCAGTGGTCTTGAGAAATTCGCTTTTGTCCCCGTGCAAAGTTAGTCCCAGGGAGCGCAGGTGCTCAAATGTCTTTGCTAGATGTGCCAGGTGGTCAGCCTCTGACCTTGCGAACACCAGAAGATCATAGCTGATATTGAGTACCCCTTCCAGGTCCACAAGGGCCCCTCTGATGAGGTTTTGGAACACCTCTGCCGCTGAGGAGACTCCAAAACAGTCTTTTGTACCTATACAGCCCCTGGTGAGTGGTCAAAGTGGTGATGTAGCGTGATTCGGGGTGTAGGACCACCTGATGGTACCCAGCCCTGAGGTCCAGCTTGGAAAAGAACCTAGCACCCTGCAGCTCAGTTATTCCGTCAATGGTGGGGGTTAGGTGCCTCTCCCGCTTTATTGCCTTGTTGGGCAGGCGCATATCCACACAAATTCTCACCGCATCAGGCTGCTTGGATTTGCGGGCAATCACAATAGGAGATACCCATGGGGTAGGGCCCTCTACTTTTTCGATGATGTCCAGCTCAACGAGGTTATCTAATTCCTGATCCACCATGTCTCTGAGGTGGAAGTGCACTCGTCGATGTTGGAGCACCACCGGTTGAAATGACTCATCAATGTGTAGCCGGACAGGTTCACCTGCCATCTGTCCTATGCCCTCACACAGAGGTGAGTGCTTGCTTAGTAACACCTGGATATCGTCTAGATACACTGGGTATGCAAATGTTACAATGCCAAGGGCCTCTGCCGCTGCACAGCACAGTAGGGTGTTGTTACTCACTGGTGTGACGTAGAACCTGGCCCGGATTGAGGTCTCGCCATACCTCACATTTGCAACAAAAGCACCGTCCAACGGGATTGGCTGTTCACCCCCGAATGTGAAGATGCGTGCCTTCGGTGCAGACAGGCAAGGTGGGGATTGCATAGTGTCAGTATTCCCTGGCCATTACGTTGACCGATGCACCAGTGTCCACCAGCATTGGTATTGAATCCCCATTCACCAGGGCATTACACCTGGGATGTTGCTTGGAGTTGGATTTCAGGACGCCCACGCTGGACACGAAGAATACGTTTTCTTCTTCGTCACCCTCGGGACAGTTGCCGTTGTCCCCTTGGTCCACCTGAGCCAGGTTTGATGATCGCTGTGGGCGGAAGAAACTCGACCGGACGGGCCCTCTGGGAAAAAATGTCGGTGTCACAGCCCTACACATGCGGGCATAGTGATCAGCCCCTCCACAGCAGCCAAACGACTTTCCTATGGTTGGGCACTCTGCCGGATGTAGGAGGCTGAATTCACACTTCGGAAATGAGTTGGTTACCGATTGTCTTAATCCCTGGTTGCCAGCCGGGCATCTAGACTCTCGCCCCTGCCGATGGCACAGATGTCTTCCCCTTTCCTGGGGCGCACTCCTGCCTCCATTCTGGTCACCCACTCAGAGACCTCATGGCACCTCCCCAGTTCTAGGATGCAGGGAAGGGTGATGCCCGGCTCTGTCAGGATCTGACGGCGCAATTTGCCAGACACAGCCCTGGATGAGTTGATTTCTTATCATTGTGTCTGGGTCATTCCACGCACAAGGTACTGCCAATCTGCGCAGCCTCCCATAGAACACATCTAGAGTCTCATCGTCGTTTTTGTGTGCCGCACCCATCAGGAAGCGTTCGTAATCTGCATTTGCCATGGGCAGAAGATGATTGTGGAGTGCATCCTTGGCCGCCACATATGACCCATTTGCTGTTTGTAGGGACAGGAATAACTCATGTACCGCAGGGCCAGCACAGTACAGAAGGGTGGCCAACTTCCTATCATCACTAGTCTCCATGGTGGCCCTAAAGTACATTTCTCACCTGTCCATCCACATCTTCCACCTTGGCCCCAGACTTGATGGTGCGCCCGAGATATCAAACTCAGGCATTGGATGTAGGGCGCCAGGTGGTTTGGGTAGAGGTCTTGGCGGCAGTGTAGGTGGAGGCTGTTGGCCCATTACTGGAGTGGCTTGCTGTTGGTCAGCGGCTGCAGCTTGTCTTTGGCTCATGATCGCAAGCGCACAGGCACCCCAGATGTAGAAGAATAATGGGGCCGCAACTCACCACCACACTTGCAGGTAGTCCTTCAGCTGTTGACAGGCACCAGATGTGGCCACTGGCAACCCCACAGTCACAACGTTCCTCAATGTTGCAGAGCAGATGCCAGGGAGTGTAGAGGTCCCAGAAATTGAGCAGAGTGGACCCAGGGTGTACACAAACAGCAGGCCTTCCCTGGTTCCACACCCAATCATTCGACGAAAAACAGTGAAACTGAAAAATTAACTTCCAAAGAGCAGGTGCTGTTTCCTGTGACTGTCCGCCACAAGTTTGTCCAAAAATTGAGGCTTGATGGCTCACTGCCGCTACGTTGGAAGCCGTGACCTCTCAATGCCTACTACTTAAAATGGCCGCGGACCGCATGGATCAGTCCCCTCTCCGCGGCATGCTCCGTGAAATGCCCCTCATAATAAATCATTTGCGCACTTCAGAAGGTTACCCATTGCCTTTCCCGGGTGATAATCCGCAGCTCGTCGCTACTGTTAGCAGTCTCGGAGAACCTTCGCCCCTTGAGCCTCTCACTCCCCGAACACAGACACACAGTACACAGTGTTGGAAGTGCGGACTCCCCGGTGGCTCTGATGCCGACGGGAACGCCACGTTTATTTATAGATGCATGCGACGGAATGAAACGTCATTCCGTCGTGTGCGCGCCCTTAAAGGGCCAGCGCCACAAATAGCAGAGAGGGGGTAGGGGCATGGATGTAAGGGTGGGTGTGGGGTGATAAATAACCTAATGGCCCATTGAAAGGTTGTTGATGGCCCGACAAGATGTTAATTCTATCCCAGCACCGTCGTCTTGTAGGAATGAACAATGTATTTGCAGACATTATTTAAACTGGACATTTTTTGGGAGATTTACTGCGAGATTGGCCTTCCTGCATTCTCATGGACATAAAAGAAAGACGTGTGACAATTAGGCACCGACCTCTGGAAGGGGAACAGCATGGCGAGCTCTTCATCATGAGAAAAGACAAAGGGAAGAGGGGGTGCTCTGTGGTTACATGCTCATGCTGCTTATAATGGGGGGCTCTTAGAAAGAGCCTTTGGGGGTGCAGGGAGGCAAGAAACCAGAGTGGGAAGAACATTGAACGTGTTCCAAGAAACCAACATCATATAACAATGCATATATACAACAAACAAAATATTTAATAAAGGAAAAAACAGGGTACAAAACAATTGCCAAAACCCCAAATTAGCGATGTTAAATTTCCCATCCATAGCAGTGTGGTGGAAAACGATAGAAATACATGTGTCATGATCGAGTGTTGACCAAATAGCAACAAATGGACAGCTGCATTAAGTAGCAAACCTGTGCTTATGCTGCCATATTAGTTTAGGCAAAACCAGAATAACTTAGCCTGGATCTGGCGAAATGTTGGAATTCATCTTGAATAATGTGAAACACGTGCACGTGGAGACGTATTTCCTCCTGGCACTCTTAAGCAAGAACGTTTGCTTTGCACCACACGGTGAGGTTGTGACTGCACCGGTTAATATTGGCTGACGCCGCTTTATAGACTAAACTAGAAAAACTATAGTACATCTTTAGAATAGGTTCACAGCTGCAGAATGGAATGTGGGGTGTGGCTGATCTGCACAGGGCCAGGCGAAGTAAAAGAGCGACATTTCTTCTTTGAAGTGTTTGTCATAAGTAAGAAACTCAAAGTGAAGTCCTTAAAAAAGTTGACATGAACGTGCATTTCTTAGATCTCACCTCAACAACCCACATCTTCCCGTTTCCCGTTCTCCCTTCTACACTCCATCCTCCTTCAACTCTTGGCTCAAATTGAATAATGAAGGTGTTAGGCAGAATTGCATGCAGTTCCCTCTGGGACCGCCACATAGAATTAGGACTACAGGTGTAAGCAAAAACAACCTTTGGTATAAGTATTTACTACATAGTTTTGGTAGCGAGCTGAGCCGCCAGGCTTATCTCAAGAGTGAATGTGAGGAGTACAAGAGGTTACACTGAGGTCTTACAATCACAGTGGTTCAAATAGACACTTACACTCAAGGTTTCTTGCAAAACACGTATTCATTTATTACACAGTCCTTTAGAAAACATTCACTAGAAGGAGGCAACTTAATATTATACACAAACACACTTCAGTACTGAACCAATAGGTTTGAGTAAATTAGGCTCCCCTGAAATAAGAGCAAAATAGCATTTCAATTACTTTCAATGGGAGTGAAAGGCACAAGTTTAGCAGAATAGACCACAAATACTTCTTTTAGGCAGTGCAAATAATTTCAGTTCACGATTCCGTTCAATACGCCATGGCCAAAGTCAATGGACTAGTGTCTTGAATGGGAAAGAGCAGTTCTTGTAGTAAACAGTAGTCTTTGCAAAAGTTCTCAGAAGTAGTTTGTACGAAAAAGAATCATATTGGGTTACAAGCTGATTAGGCCTGCAAGTTGGGAAAGTTCCACGAACGTTCACCGCGAGAGATGCATGCTCTCATTCGGGCTGCCACAGTACATTAGTATGAAGAACAAAATGCAGCCGAAGACGTTGGTTCCTGGCAGTTCCTGCAGATCTCACTGTTCCTGAGCCTCAGTCGTGGGGACGAGAGGGAGGACATCGGGGGACTCCTGCACTGCACAGGATCGTCGGAAAACACTGACAAAATTGAGTCCCTTCAGTTCTAGTAGTTGTAGTTAGGGAGAATTCTGTATTAAGGCTAATTTCCCAAACCTAGTGAGTCCCCCAGCAGCTTTGCTGGATTTTTGGGGTTTTTTTTTTCTCTTGCCAAGAGTGAGACTTTTTTTCTCCCACTCTTAGACATCATTTGAGATATCCTTTGACTTTGTAATGTGTTTTATGGGCTATGGGGTCCTTTACTCCATAGGGTTTCATGTGTTTTTGGTAAGTGTGTTACACAGCACCCTCAGTGCAGTAACACAGGGGTGTCATAGTGACCCCCAAACAGACTCCATACCCTGGGACTGACTACCGTCTCCCAGGGCATGTAAAGTCACCATTGACTTTACTAGTCTCAAATTGTGAACAGAACCAGTACAAACCATCATATTGTGGAAGTACTGGTAGGGATAATCAGATTGCCCCTGGGTCTGTTTTTCGAGGGGGCACTGTGCATTCCCCCCTTGTCGAGTTTCTGGCTGGTGGCAGTGGTTACCACGTGAAATATTCCACCAGAATATTTCCTATGGGTTTTTCCCATTCATTTTAAACGCACCACTTTTTTGGTGCAATGATAAAGATACCGCCGGGTTATTTATTTAATATTTATTCCCCGGTTGGGTCTTTTTGCCAGGACTCTGTTTTAAAATGGCGTTTGTGTTTGCCTCTGTAACTCCAACCCAAGTCGAGCCCTTTGTTCCACATTTTGGCAGGCTTCTCCAAAGAAGCCTCCAAAAGTGGTGCCACTCTGTCTGGGTCTACAGGATGTGTGTGAGGGGGGTTTAGGCACCCTGGACCGAGTTGCCTCAGAAACTCAAGTCGCACTCTTGTGTGATTGGTCCAGTGCCACTTAGCATGTTTGAGTGACAGCTAGGACTGATGAATGGGGGTTTTCTGCATAAAAGCAGGGCTTTGGGGACTGGAACTTCAGAAGTCACCACAGGACCAAAGAATCCGAAGAGGGAGACGGTGAGCCAACCTGCAACGACGACACCACCGGTGGAGCCCTGCTGAATCGTTTCACCACTTCCCATCGACAGAGAAGATCTTCATCCCGGAGAGTCTTCTTCCTCTGAACTGGTGGGGATAACCAGTTCGCCCTCTTTTTCGCCTTCTTGGATCGTCTCATGGTCGAATCGCCCGTGCCAAGCACCCCGGCGGCCGGATAGCCACGCTTCACCACTACCGCAAATAAAAGGGTAGTACCTTTTAACCGGGAAACTACGCGGCTGGTTTCTTCCCTGGCAGTGCAACGACCTCCAGCTTTCCTCCACGTCGAGATCTTCTCTTCCCCTGGACAAAGCACCGACTTGCACCTGCTGCCAGGAACAACTGCCCCCGCTGGAGCTTTCTCACCATTTCAGGTACAGTGTCCCGCCTGGTCTCCCTTGCAACAGACGGTGCAAGGTGTCCCGTAAATCCTTGACTTTCTATCCTGGGGTGACCTGGGGACCTAACTAACTAACTTTTCCTGACTTGATCCAACCCTTTTTGAACTATCTGCAAAGACTCTTTAAAGTACTATTGAACTGTGTGATCTTGGACACATTCCACCTTGCTCTCTCCAAGAGTGGGCCTGGCCTATGACTTTCTTGCTCCTCAGTAGACTCTGCCTTTTCTAACTTGCTCTGGTTCTCTTAACGATTTGGTATTGTGTATTTTCCTAATTCTGCCTTTTTCCCTCCCTTTTTAACTAACTTATTGGAGTGCCATTTTAGGTTCAGCGCTCACCTCTGTCTGTAAATAAGTGGTGTTTTAACTAAGACTTGTTCAATAAGTAATCAGGGATGTATATATACTTATAGTGACTGTGTTTGAACTTGCTTGCCATATAAGTGTTAATGTATCTTACAAAGTGTGTTTTTAAATAAATAAATACTTTTATACCCAAGCTCTGGTCAGTGTTTGCTTGTGCTACTGTATTTTGGTACCTAATGTGTATACTCTATATACTGTCTAACTCTTCTTGAGAGAAGTCTGGCTGCTCAGCCACAGCTACCAGGTAAATCTGGGTGGTACAGACTGCTACCAATTGGGTTTACTGCCAACACCTGGAGTCTTAAGCCTTTTGCAGTGGTCCCTAAGGGAAATGCACAGGTTTCTGCCTAACAGTAGTTCAAGCACACAAGCTGGTGTCCCTCTCCCTGGTTAAACCTAACCAGCTCAGAGAATGGTATCCAGGTGGCTTACGAGTTGATTGGTCCCACCAACTCAAAGGAAGAAGTCGTCCTTGAAGGGGCTTCTCTGTCGAGATGAACTTGGCGATTCGGAACCTGCAGGATGGCTTCACCGGGCAAACCAACGGTCCAGGAGTTGCAGCAGCCGTCCTCTTCCAGCTCTTCTTCGGTTCTTTCGTTCCTGTGGTCGACTCTGCTTTCCAGTCCAAGAGAGACGTCTTTTTAACAGTTTTCTCCCTTTTATTCCAGCCTAGCTGTCACTCACCCAGCGGGGTGGCTGTCCTTGCTGGACAGTCAGCCAGCCAATCACGCCAGAGTGCATTTGGGTCTCCTAGGAGACCAAGCACAGGGAGTTTCGGGTACCTCTCTCACTTCCTGCCCACCCCAGACACTCAGGTGCCAGAGGCGGTCTTCAGTCCTGAAGGCCGCCAAAGGCATACGAACAAAGGGACCAAACCTGGTTTGACGTGCAGAGACAAACTCTAGAAGGACCTTTCCAAAAAGAAACCCCGGAAAAAGAAGACCGGGACATGTTTAAACAAAAGGGCTTAAAGGCATGGTCCAGTAAAAATGTTTATTGTCCTTACGGGTCGGCCATGTTTTTTTAAGCCTAAGTGGCTCGATTTTAGAAAACTTTCCTATGGACCTTACCCGAGTTTTCGTCCATTAAATGCACGCAAAAACAGGCACCAGGGAGCCGCCATTTTGTGATAATTCTATCACTTACCCCATCGCCCTGGCTGACCTGCTTCTGCGGCACTAAATCAATTCCCCCGCCCCTGAGCCTGTCAGACTCGTACCGCCCATTTCCCAACGCCAAAGCACGTCTTGTGTCAACATTCGCTGCGCTTCAGCTAATGACGTGTCGCCATGGAAATGGCAGGACGCCTCTTTCCTCAATAAGTATAAACAGACCGTTTCACAACGCACAGCAGCAGATTTTCGATTCCATTCCTCTCTCTGTTACTTAGAGTATTTTGTGACTCGTTTCTGTGCTCTGGTCAGCTACCTTCGCCGCTTGTAGCCCGTGTGAACACCTGTACCATCTCGGTAAATTATTTTACTTTGTTTACCACACAATGGCTACAATAATGCCCTACATGTACGAGCCCGAGTATACCGAGGAGGAACTACTGGAAAGGGAAGCACGTGAAAACGATGGGGATTCGGACGGCAGTTGGGAGGACGATTCAACCGATGAAGAGCCTGGGCCTAGTCGCATGGACGGCGTCTCCACCTGGTGCACATGCAATCGGTGCGAGCTAATGCCAACCGAGGAGGAGAACTGCTGCTGCCGAGAAAACTCGGGATGCCTGGCCTACATTTCGGAAGGCGAGCCACGACCGCAATGCATCACCGAGCTGCCAGACTTCAGGGCAGCCTGCCTCACACGGGCCGTGTTGAGAATAATGATGGTGCTTATGCACGAACTTCGCGCAACTGTTCGTCCTCGTAATCCGAGTAACGAGCAAGTATACTCTGCTTGTCATGCCACTCCTATTTCATGTTCTTCTACTACATCCTAAATTACATCTACATATCATTGTAACGCATGTAAGTCGTTCAATAGTGTGCATTGTCTAGATAGCATTTGTCCGTGCAGAATGCCATTAGTTACAAGAATTGTCATTGACAACAAACGTTTATTAAACTTATCTTGGTCATTTAAAAACCGTTTGTTTCATTCCTTTTCACAGGTGGTACAGGCTGGTGGCCTATCGTTCCTTTACATGATGGCTTCACGGGAGGCTTGGACACCGCGTTCGAAGACTAATACCCGCCTGTGCCGTTCGTGCCATAAGAGAAACGTTCCCGAGTGACAGCGGTCAGTACAGGGGATTTTCTCTCGCTGTGCTGCAACCTGACCTGTATAATCTTTAAAGTCTTGTATTTTTGTGTCATGAAAATAAGACACAAAATAAAAACACCACATATATTTTAATAACGGTTGTTTCGATTTTTTAAATGAATCAAGTGCGTCTCCATTCAAGGATGGACGTCAGACATCAGTGCCCCGAATGGGTGAAGGTCTGGTCGCTGTGAAGCAGGGTGGTCACTATCTATCTAAGCTAACATAACATATTCTCGATAATGCATGCACTAAAACACACTTGTTCAAAGTCTTTCTGTAGGTTATGTCTCTATAAAAGTCACATATCTATACTAACAATTACCAACAATTACCAAACAAACAAACCATTGGATTATACAGGCCTTAGGTTAAGGGTCTTGACACTATAATACAACGGTTGAAGTGTGGGTCTGTGCTCACAAGAATCTTTGGTATGTGGCATTTGTTATTGATAAGCAACGATATACTATCAAAAGCAGTTCGCACCCGTGGATGAGCGCTGGCATGTGGGGCTGTCTGGGGCGTCAAGGTGTCAAGCAGCATGTACACTTCAAAAGGTATCCCACGCCAAGGGGCCATCGGTCACATGTCCTCCTCAGACCCTGTGTCTCCAGCCAGGCCTCCCCTTGAAGCAGGCCGCCCCCCTGCAATCCACATAAGTGTGTCTCCATTCAGCAGTCTTCCTGTGCCTTATCTGCATGCCCCAGACCCATCCATCCCACCCCCTCTATCAAAGGCGGTTCGCACCCGGGGATGAGCGCTGGCATGGGGGGCTGTCACGGGCGCAAACGGCCAAGGTGCCAAACAGCATGTACACTTCAAAAGGTATCCCACGCCAAGGGGCCATTGCTCACATGGCCTCCTCAGACTCCGTGTCTCCAGCCAGGCCTCCCCTTGAAGCAGGCCGCCCCCCTGCAATCCACATAAGTGTCTCCATTCAGCAGTCTTCCTGTGCCTTATCTGCACGCCCCAGGCCCATCCATCCCACCCCCTCTATCAAAGGCGGTTCGCACCCGGGGATGAGCGCTGGCATGGGGCGCGAAAGGCCAAGGTGCCAAACTACATGTACACTTCAAAAAGGTATCCCACGCCAAAGGGCCATCGGTCACATGTCCTCCTCAGACCCCGTGTCTCCAGCCAGGCCTCCCCTTGAAGCAGGCCGCCCCCCTAATACCACGACATACATACGTCATTCATTCACAAACACACCCCTGTTTATAATACTTTATAAACCACTTGATATGTCTCATGAGAACATCTTTGTGCTTTGCAAGTCAACTCCTGAACGTGCTACCTGGCAACCACTGAGATCTATGCTAATCTGCTCATCGTCGTGCTATCCGTGAACTTCCGTGAGCGCTTAGAGCAAACCCATCAGTGTGCTACCTGTGGCCACCCACCTATTCTCCTGCTACATACTGCTCTGCTTGCTGAATCCAACTGTTTGTTGGTCAAGGTAAGGCCATGTATCCTAGTCATATTTCGCAGATTTTTAAATGTCTATCTATTTGCGAGTAGAGTACACAATAGTGCTATGTTCATTGGTCTCATTGCTATTGACTTGAGTTGAGTTTCCATTGCTATGCTATCAATAGATCTATTTATTTTCATCTGTGTCTATTGTCATCGAATTGCATCCTTCGGGGGTCCAGTCTATAATGTAAGCATGTTTCCTTCTCGTGCAAGACAGAACATCCAAGGGACGAGTCACATGTTCAGAGTTTAGTCACATCATTTATACATTTCTGCAACTTATGCAAATACTAAGCCGCACATAATGAACTGGTATAGTTCCAGCGACCAAAACAAACCTTGCATTGATCATTGTATAATTCATTTACTTTTGTATCAAATCTTTATTCTTGAAGATTGTAGAATAATGTCGATATTTACTTTTCAGATTTATCAACAATGCCTGCCTGTTCGATTAGCGGTTGCCCTTCGAAGACCCATGCGAAATCTGAAGGCACTACAATGCATGTATTCCCGAAAACTGTTGATCGAATAAGAGAATGGGTCAGACATTGCGGATATTCACTGGATGAGCTGGAAAGTAGAGTCCACCAAGTCTTGGAGGACAAGAGGGGTGATCGATACCGCATCTGCAGCCGACACTTTTCCTTGGACATGTACACAACATCTTGGGTAACAAAGAAGAATAAACGGCAAACGACACGAAAATTGCTCGAAAACGCTATTCCCGCTCTATTCGTCCACATTCCGCCACCGGTGAGTCAAGTGTCCGGATTTAGCTTTAGGCCTTGCGGTAGTGTGTAGGTAGCCGAATGGATTAATTGACATTGTAAGTGTTCTATCCCTTGTAATAATTTCGATATTGATATGAGTGTATAGTTTTTTGAATAATGACATTTATCAATATATTAATTTTTGATTTCATAACCCATAAACGCAATGTATATATATGGGAACAGGGAACTGTGCTGTATTGAGCATTTTTCAAGTATTCTGTCGCCTCACATGGCTATTTTTAATATTGGCATTTCATTATCAATCATTAATTTACCTTTACAACTTCTTGATTATCCCTTGAATGTGAAGCAAGAATATTCTACATCCTTGACGTGGTCGCAGTTATCAACCACTTCTAGCGCGTATCAGGTAATCTTACTAGGCTAATCCGCTACAGACTTGTTTTATGCAAGTCAAGTAATAGTTTTATTCTATCGTGTAATTATTTTACCAAATGTTTGGTTAGTTCTTTCCAATTAATATACACCTTAGTTGTCGTCCACTGGTGTTTGTTTTCAGTTCTAATTAGTGTTATCCATACTAATGCAAGTACTGTCTTTCAGGGAGATGCTGAAGCGTCCACCACATCTACAACATTTCTAGATGTTCTTCACCAGCAGGAGGTATGGATACTGACAGCTCCAACGTTTGATTGTTCTACACAAGGTTTCATTCGTGGTTAGCCGTTGATATGTACCTGTGCTGTGGACCCCAGGTGTGTGTTATGTTTTCACTATTGTAATCCTCACTAATGCAAGTACTATCTTTCAAGCAGTTGATGGAGCGTCAACCCCTGCACTTGATGCAGAGCCTGACATTCAAGTAATTCCAGGGGAAGTGGAAGCGGGACCATGCGTATACGAATCGGCGCAACAGCTTTCGGAAGTGCGCACTACATTTGCAACATCCATAGATATTCTTCAGCAGCACGAGGTATGGATACCGACAGCTCCATCATGCGTGATCATATAACGTGATTCCATTTGCTATACTTTCTTCCCTATTAACGCAAGTGCTGTGTTTCAGGGAGACGACAGAGCTTCCACTACAATCACAACATCCCATTTAGATGATGCAGATGTAAATAAATCGGAGAAATAAGTCGATGAAATGTGATCATATTTAGATTTTCCTTGATTCTTTTAGACAATGCATCATTTGTGGTTATCTCTTTATATGTAACAGTGAAGGAAAAGGCTAAGTATGGCCAACTTAGTCACACAGAGTCAGGGTGTCTCCAGACTCTTCACAGCCAGCTCCCTAAAAGTATTTTTTGAGAAGCTTTATTCTTCTGTTTACTTTGTTACTTCATTTCAAGAATCATCATACAAAGTGGTGCCCACTTATTCCTTTCCTTTATCTCTTTATATGTACCTGTGCGTTCGACCCCAAGTGTGTGTTATGTTTCCAATATTGAAAACCATACTAATGCAAGTACTGTGTTTCAGGGAGATGCTGATGCCTCCTCTTCAATACAACCATTCATGGCAGTCCATGCAGAGCCAGAGGTATGGATACTGACAGCTCCATCGAAATAGATCATCACTGGTCGAATACTTGTCGTTTGATTGTTGCACACAATGTTTAAATCGTGTTTGGCTATTGAGATGTACCTGTGTGTTCGTCCTCATGTGTGTTTTATGCTAACAATATTTTGATACATAGTAATGAAAGTACTATGTTTCAGGGATACGATGGAGCCTCATTCCGTGCTGTCTATGCGGATACAGAAAATAGTCGTTGCAGTGCAAGAGGAAGGGAGGACATGCGGAAACGAATCGGAGCTACAGCGTGCAGATGTTGAAGGTCGAGTCAAAGAAAAAAAAACAAAAAAAGGTTAGTTACAAACAGTTCATAACTTAAAAAAAAAATGTTTGTGCTGGGGACTATTTTATGTTTTTTTCCAGTCAATTGGACTACACTTTATCTTGTGTTTAAAAAGAACATCCCTTTTCCAATCTCTCCTCCAATTACCCGTGGGTGTCTGAACTATACATACACAGACAGTGAAGCGAATGAGAGATGTTGCTTGCCAGACCATGTACACTATGGAGGAACTATTAATTGAGGCGAGGCGTGTTCAGGCTCGAGATGCTCATGTCCAATGGCCAGAACATGAATTAACTATGTTTGGAGAATACAGCAAAGTTGCATTGGACCATTGCTACAGTGTGACCGCACCACCACAAGAAGAGGATATTGAATGTATTGAAGATAGCTCTGAAGTAGTTGCAGATCAATTCACACAATCTACACCCGCCAAAAAATTGCCACCCAAAAACCTGTCGACATTGTTGTGTTCTCCCATCAATGTTGAAGTAATAGATGTCGAAATGACAGCGAATGAACCAGCCGTAGCATCCATAGACGCATCAGAACTTGATATCAGCGATATTACTTTCCAATGTGTTGAAATCTCCACAACGTCACAGGCCGAAACAACATTGACGCAGGATGACAGTCTAATGAAAGAGAGCAAATACATTGTATTCGACAGTTGTTTGATGGAAATTATAAGAATGCTGAAATGTGTGCATTCCGTTAGATGGAAAGTATGTGGGAAGCCATTGATTAATGTGACTCGTCAAATAAAAGGCAGTAACGTCAAAATAAATAAATAAATGCCGCCTGTAGATTAAATCATAGGTTCTCATGGTCTGCACAACCGATGCTGGGGAAACTGCCAGCAGGCAATCTACTGTGTGCAGCTGCATCTCTTTTTAGTGGCTCCAGTTTTAGAAAGTTAGAGGCTTTCTTTCAGTTTGTGGGACTCCATTTCATTTCTAAAGCGCTGTACTACATATACCAACGTGATTATCTGTTTCCGGCTATTAGTGATGCTTGGAAAATTGAACAATTGTCTCTAGTAAGTACATTCGAAGGGAAACGTTTCAGGCTAGCCGGCGATGGACAGTGCGACAGCCCTGGATTTTCTGCCAAGTACTGCACCTACCACTTTCAGGACATGGATAGTAAGAAAATTGTGAGTTCGGTGGTCGTGCAGGTAACACAATGTACATCCTCAGTGGCCATGGAGAAACTAGGATTTATAAAATCAGTGGAATATCTACAATCAAGGGGAATGCACATCGACCTCATAGCCACGGACAGACACGTTTCAATTGCCAAGACAATGAGAGAGCAGTTCCCACATATTAAACATCAATTTGACGTATGGCATCTTGCTAAATCAATCAGTAAGAAAATCGAATAATCGAATTATTTCAGTATGACTCGCAGGAACAGGGGGCTAAGCTCTGTGCCCAACTTGAGTGCAGTTCCCACATATCTTAGTCCATTTCATAATTTAATTTCTGCCCAGGGTCAATTGCACTCCAAGAATGGAATGCCAGACTTCCTCCACTTGGCAAGCAAATTATCTAGGAATGATTTGCTGTTCTAATAATTCGTTTTTTATTTGGCTCTGAAATGTTCCAGCGCAACGGAAGCCCACTCGTTATACCTGAAAAGGGTTTTTGTTTGAAGTGGTCGGTTTCATAAATACCTTTTTAGACAAGGAGTCGGATCAAGGTTTATTGGGATTAACGCAATGGTACCGATGGATGCAGACCAGCTCTCATCCAAAAATCAACAAACTTAGCTGGGGAAACCTAAATGATCCTTCTAGTCATTCAGAAGTCCTTCGGATGCAGAGGCCCTGGTCTCCTTCTGGCATTAAATCATGAACAGCCTTAGCCATCAATGGCTGGAACCAATTTAGACGAGATCAAACTCCTGACTTATCTTGGGTGAGGTTAGGTCAGTAAATCTTTAATAGCAGCACTGCAGGCTTAATACAAAAATGGATACCACACAATTGTCAAACAATTCAAAGCAGTGTTCTTACTCCCCCCGCTCACCCTTCTGCCCCCGACACAATGACCTTAATTGTTTAACACATTGGCTATATAGATTGCATGACTTCAGTAGGTAGGAGTTTACCCCTTTCAGAATACGATTAGGAGGCTGCCAAGCCTTAGTCTTCCAAGGTCACTCCTGCAACCTTCATGAGATATCCATCACATGTGCCTTCTGTTAGGGAGAATTCTCATAAATGTGCTACTTCCCTTCACCTTAGAGACCCACAGCAACTTTGCTGGATTTTGAGGACTTGATTATTTTGCCTGGAAAGAGTGTGAGCCTTTTCTCCCACTCTTTCATGTATTTTCATGTGTGGTTTTACTCTTGTGTTCTTTGATTATGGAGTTTGTAGAGAAATTCCATAGGCATCCTTTCATGTGTGTTACACAGCACCTTGAGTGCAGTTACACAGGGATGTATTTTAGACTTCCCAAAGGTTTAAAATGCCTTCTGAAACTACGGTTTCCCATAGAATGTAAAGTGAAATTGACTTTACTAGACTTTCCAAATTCCTAGACCCAGCACAAACTATATTACAATGGAGTGCTGGAGGGTTTACATAGTATGCCTTGTTTCTAAATACTCATGTAGCAATCAAATGCTACCCTTTGCTATCGAAATGGCTTGTGGCAGTGGTTTTACAATGAAGTACCATGATTTTTCCCGACCGCGAACACCGGTATCTAATAATTGCGAGAGCCATGTTTTTCAAGATGGCACCTTAAGCCCCTTTGTTTAAACAGGTCCCGGTCTTTTTCCGGAGTTTCTTTTTGGAAAGGTCCTTATAGAGTTTGTCTCTGCGCGTGTGTCCAGCAAGGACAGCCACCCCGAGGGGTGAGTGACAGCTAGACTGGAATAAAAGGGAGAAAACTGTTAAAAAGACGTCTCTCTTGGACTGGAAAGCAGGGTCGACCATTGGAACGAAAGAACCGAAGAAGAGCTGGAAGAGGACGGCTGCTGCAACTCCTGGACCGTTGCTTTGCCCGGTGAAGCCATCCTTTAGGTCCGAATTGCCAAGTTCATCCCGACAGAGAAGTCCCTTCAAGGACAACTTCTTCCTTTGAGTTGGTGGGACCAATCAACTCGTAAGCCACCTGGATACCATTCTCTGAGCTGGTTGGTTTAACCAGGGAGAGGGACACCAGCTTGTGAGCTTGAACTACTGTTAGGCAGAAACATGTGCAGTTCCCTTAGGGACCACTGTAAAAGGTTTAAGACTACAGGTGTTGGCAGTAAACCCAATTGGTAGCAGTCTGTACCACCCAGATTTACCTGGTAGCTGTCGCTGAGCAGTCAGGCTTCTCTCAAGAAGAGTTAAACAGTATATAGAGTATACAAAATAGGTACAAAGATACAGTAGCACAAGCAAACACTGACCAGAGCTTTGGTATAAAGTATATAATTATTTATTTAAAAACACTTATAAAATACACTAACACTAATATGGCAAGCAAGTTCAAACACAGTCACTATCAATATATATACACATCCCTGATTACTTATTGAACAAGTCATAGTTAAACCACCACTTATTTGCTGACAGAGGTGAGCGCTTAACCTAAGATGGCACTCCAATAAGTTAGTTAAAAAGGGAGGGAAAAGACAGAATTACGAAAGTACACAATACCAACACTTTTTAAAGAACCACAGCAAGTCAGGAAAGGCAGAGTCTACTGTGGAGCAAGAAAGTTCATAAGCCAGGCCCACTCTTGGAGAGAGCAAGGCGGAATGTGTCCAAGATCACATAGTTGAATTATACTTTAAAAGTCTTTGCAAATAGTTCAAAAAGAGTTGGATCAGTTCAGAGAAATTTAACAGGTCCCAGGTCACGCCAGGATAGAGAGGGAGACCAGGCGGGACACAGTACCTGAAATGGTGAGAAAGCTCCAGCGGGGCATTTGTTCCTGGCAGCGGGTGCAAGTCGGTGCTTCGTTCAGGGGAAAAGAAGATCTCAACGTGGAGGAAAGCTGGAGGTCGTTGCACTGCCAGGGGAGAAACCAGCCGCAGAGTTTCCCGGTTAAAAGGTACTACCCTTTTATTCGCAGTAGTGGTGAAGCGTGGCTATCTGGCCGCCGGGATGATTGGCATGGGCGATTCGACCACGAGACAATCCAGGAAGGTGAAAAAGAGGGCGAACTGGTTATCCCCACCAGTTCAAAGGAAGAAGACTCTCCAGGAAGAAGATCTTCTCTGTCGTCGGGAAGTGGTGAGGCGGTTCAGCAGGGCACCACCGGTGGTGTTGTCGTTGCAGGTCGACTCAGCTTCTCCCTCTTCGGATTCTTTGGTCCTGTGGCGACTTCTGAAGTTCCAGTCCCCAAAACCCTGCTTTTATGCAGAAAACCCCCATTCATCAGTCCTAGCTGTCACTCAAACATGCTAAGTGGTGAGCCGGGCGGCTCACCACAGGGCCAATCACACAAGAGTGCGACTTGAGTTGCCGAGGCAACTCAGTCCAGGGTGCCTAAACCCCCCCTCCCACACATCCTGTAGACCCAGGCATAGTGGCACCACTTTTGGTGGCTTCTGTGCAGAAGCCAAAGGGCTCGACTTGGGTTGGAGTTACAGAGGCGAACACAAACGCCATTTTAAAACTGAGTCCTGGCAAAAAGACCCAACCGGGGAATAAATATTAAATAAATAACCCGGCGGTATCTTTAACATTGCACCAAAAAAGTGGTGCGTTTAAAATGAATGGGAAAAACCCATAGGAAATATTCTGGTGGAATATTTCGCGTGGTAACCACTGCCACCAGCCAGAAACTCGACGAGGGGGGACTGCACAGTGCCCCCTCGAAAAACAGACCCAGGGGCAATCTAATTACCCCTACCAGTACTTCCACAATGTGATGGTTTGTACTGGTTCGGTTCACAATTTAAGACTAGTAAAGTCAATGGTGACTTTACATGCCCTGGGAGACAGTAGCCAGTCCCAGGGTATGGAGTCTATGTTTGGGGGTCACTATGACACCCCTGTGTTACTGCACACAGGGTGCTGTGTAACACATTTACCAAAAACACAGGAAACCCTATGGAGTAAAAGACCCCATAGCCAATAAAACACATTACAAAGTCAAAGGATATCTCAAATCATGTCTAAGAGTGGGAGAAAGAGAGTCTCACTCTTAGCAGGAGAAAAAAATAAACCCCAAAAATCCAGCAAAGCTGCTGGGGGACTCACTAGGTTTGGGAAATTGGCCTATGCAGAGAATTCTCCCTAACACTCGTCCCCCCCAGACTAAGGGACATGAGGATTGAATCCACTCCTGGATGAACCTCCTTACTCCAGTCGGTCAAACATCCTGCAGAGACCATCAGCATTTCGGTGGTGACACCCTGACCTGTTCTCAATGGTGAAATCAAACCCTTGAAGGCAGATTGACCATCTCAATAGTTTTGGGTTTTCCCCCTTCATTTGCATCAACCATCTTTAGGGTTGGTGGTCAGTCTGAATGACAAAAGTAGAACCATACAAGTATGGCCTAAACTTCTTCAGTGCCCACACAATAGCAAAACATTCTCTTTCAATTGTTGCCCACCTTGTCTCAGGATCCTTCAGCTTTCTGCTGATGAAGCGAATGGGGTGCTCCCTACCTTTCCCATCCAGTTGGCTAAGGACTGCACCTATACCTACATTAGAAGCATCTGTCTGCACAATGAACGTTTGGTGGTAGTCAGGAGCTCTCAGTACTGGTGCTTGGCAAAGAGCTTTCTTCAGGTTTTCAAAGGCCCGATTGCCCTCCTCATTCCATCTGACCTTCTTAGGGAATTTTGGAGAGGAGATCACATTCAGCGGAGAAGCTATGGTCCCATAGTTCTCAATGAAATTCCTGTAATACCCAGTGAGGCCTAGGAAGGCTCTCACCTGGGTTCGAGTAGTAGGTGTTGTCCAATTTTGCACAGCTTCAATCTTACTGACCAAAGGCCTTATTTCTTCACCTCCTACCTCATGCCCAAGGTAGACCACCTTACTCTGTCCAATCTGGCATTTGCTTGCCTTTATGGTCAGGTTGGCCTTCCCAAGAGCCTGCAAAACATGTCCTAGGTGGTTAACATGCTCTTCCCAGGAGTGGCTGAACACTGCAATGTCATCCAAGTATGCCATGCAGAAGTCCTCCATCCTGGCCAGAAGCTGATTTACCATCCTTTGAAATGTAGAAGGTGCATTTTTCAATCCAAAAGGCATAACCTTAAATTGGTATGGAAAATGCAGTCTTCTCCTTGGCATCGTCTGTCAGGGCTATTTGCCAATAGCCTGACGGAAGGTCAAATGTGCTGAGGAACTTGGCTGAACCAACTCTATCCACCAACTCATCTGTCCTTGGCAAAGGGTGGGCATCAGTCTTGGTGACTGCATTAAGAGCTCTATAATCCACACAGAATCTTAATTCTTTGGATCCTGCCTTTGGTACTAACACAACTGGGCTAGACCATGGACTAGTAGAGGGCTCTATTACCCCAAGATCAAGCATCTTCTTGACCTCCCCTTTGATGTGGGTCCTAACATTTTCTGACATTCTATATCCTCTGCTTTTGACTGGCAGACAGTCACCAGTGAGTATATCATGCTGGCCCCAAGGGGTCAAGCCTGGTGAAAGTGAGAACAGGGAGGCAAACTGGTTGAACATAGATTTGCACTCCTCCTGTTGCTCAGGTGTCAGATTTGAAGAGAGATTTACTCCTTCAATCTTTTCATCCAAGGGTAAGCCTCTGAGGAGATTAGGGAGAGCTTCACTCTCTTCTTCCTCTTCTGTTGAAGCTAGAAGCAAGGCTCCTACTTCAGGCCTGGAGACATACGCCTTTAGTCTGTTGGTGTGGAAGACTCAGGGAGCCTCCTTTTAGAAAAACCCTAACCCAAAATGTTCCAGACAAAAGTGTGAGCAAAATGGCACTCGCGCAATTTAAAAGGGAGGAAAAGACAAGGTTAGACAAACGTTGAGCAGCACCAACAAGTAAGTAAGCAGGGCAATCTAGAAAAAGTAACTAGAGTGAGGAAATCAAATCAAGAGGCCTGGGCCAAAGCCAATGGACCAAAGTCTTTGCAGAGGATCACCCAGTTCAGGGTAGTTCGCAGTTAAGTCTTTGCCAAGAGTTCAGAACGAAGTTGGCCGGACGAAAAGTTACTTTAAGGAATAGAGAAGGACAAGCCTTTGGATTGGCGAAAGATTTCAAACACTTTCACCGCGGTCGGACGGAACGAACAACCGGGTTCGAACAGTACCTTAAATGAAGAAGGCGGCTGTAGCTGAGGCAGACTTTCCTGGCAGGTCCTGTAGGCTCATGGTTCCTGAAGCGACTGTCGGACTGGCACGAAGTAGGAAGAATGGAGGGTCCTGCACTGCCCAGGGAAGAAACCAGCAGCAGAGCAAAGCAACAAATAAAAGGTGTGCTCTTTAAAACCAAGCAGTGTCCGGCCCTCCTGGCTATCCGGTTCACTGGAGGCACGTTCAGAGATAGTGGGTTCCATAATGAAAGACATCCAACCCACAGTGATGTCGTCTCTTGCCATTTCAATCGCTCCATTCATAAAACTCTATGAGCAAGTGGACGGGAATCTGAAGGACCTGACCACCCTGGTCGCAATGATGAACTCAAAATTGGTAGGTATGGACATTAACCAACCAGGTACAGCGCGATTCTAATAAAAGAATAGAGGCTTCCTTAAACACCCTGCTGGATCAAAGAAAAACTAATGGTATGGAAAAAAGCTGCTGGTTGAAATCACGAAAGAGGCACTTAATATATTAAAAACAAAGAAAATGTCATCTGAGATCGCCAGAGAGGAGACCATGCCTGTCAATCCGAACCAACAGGAAGAGAGTGTGTCTAACAAGAGACAGAGTGGTCAGCCGACTCCAAATCTGGCACCTTCATCGAACACTGCAGTATATTCGTCTGACCAGACCGCATTCATGATAGGTCAAAGACATGACGAGAGTGACCTAATGCTGCCTCCTATAGACCTAACTAAAGATGAACACATACAACAAGACAAAATACTAAAGAAAAAAAGCCTGGATACCCAAATAAGAACTGAAGCACTGCATAACTCGATGGAAACCAACACACCGTGCTCCACTGTACTCGAGGCTGGTAGAAGAGAGGTTCCCGAACAAAAAAACATGTCCTGCTTCGAAAGTATTTTGGAAAAAACAAGATCAGATAATCCAGCTGTGCTGGATCCACAAACACCAACTACCTCATCAGACGTGAGTAAATGCAGAACCCTTCAAACCAGCGAATTAACAATCGCTGACACAGAGGAGACAATAAATAATGGCATCTTTCCGATCTTCAAGGGAAACACCAATCAATTGTATGAAACACTTAAAATCCAAGTTAAAAAACCGTCACAATGTAAAAAGTATAAAAACCAATGCAGCAAGAACTTTCGACGTGGTAACGACTCCAGAAAGTTCTTACGTAACAAAGACTGTTGATGTTTCTGTAAATCAAAATCTAAGAGCGGAAGATCAAAATCTAAGTGCAAAAACATGAACTCAGCACAAGGAAAACTCTGAAACGGCAAATGTAGGGGAATTAGATGTAAAATCATCTGTGGATGTTAACAAGGACGAAGAGCAAATGAATGAATTACTGAACTTGTCCGCCCACGAGGATGCAGATGAATTGGAAGCACCCGAATCTGTGTTACTAAACGGGCCACCGACAGCCCATAAGGTTCCCCTTCAAGAGAATTAATCGACTAACATCGAGCCAAAAAATATGACCCCAACGTTGGCTCCCACTGATCTAATCCCTCAAAGAATATGTTCGCTGATACCGAAGTTGGCAAAAACAGTAGACGAGCAGGCCCCTGAGGCAAGCCGATTTTCCTAACAATGAAAGAAAGAAGAGGCAACCTCATCAAGAAAAATGCTGAAAGAGAAAAATGGGAGATGGACACAAAAAAAAAACTCCTTACTCTGAATGCTCGGAGGAAACTCGAGGGGTGCAAGCGGAAGTTAGAAAGTTTGTACCCATTAACCACAACGGGAAGGGGTCCCTTGCAAGAAACAAATTTGTGCCGAAACAAATGCTCGAGGAGTCTAAAACACGATCGATATTTCAAACACAAATAAAAGTCAGCAAAATTCCTGTTGTAGTGTACAAACTGAAACAAGAAATAATTGAAAGTCGAGATGATCTGATCATGAACCGCAACAATGTTCTATGCCTCTTGCACTGTGTACCGCGTCTGCGAACCATACAATCGCTTGATAGTCAAACGGTGGAATTTCCGCAAGAAGGCCAAAATGATCATGTGATCCTCCATCTGAAGTCAAAAATGATATTTAACATTATCTTAGAGGCAACTTCGGAGATGTTATTAGGGTTTGACATCTTGGAATTAACCGACAGAGACAGCTATGACGAATACATACAAGAGCACACAGAAGCTTGGTCAGCTTCTCCTGACAGGAAGAAATCCATCGAGGCTCAGATTTCGGCGTCAACGCGACAGGACCAGACGCACCAGCTAAAACGGGATCACGAAAGTAGTCACGACTCAAAAAATGTGACATACAATGAAAGAGACTTGGGGGAGCAAATCCAAATAACATTTGCTAGTAACGAAGCCGCCAATATGAAAAACAGCAAAAATGAAGCGAGAAACTCTGAGATGGAACAACCTGAAAATTGGGGGTGGCTCGCTAAGGCCCTGAATAAGACAAATCAAAGTTAACGCCAATCGGAGCCCAAGTTACAAACGATTAAGATTGGATCCTGGAACCAGAGAATTCTCACACTTGTTCCAAGAGAGCTTGCTTTCTGATTTGGACATCGTCTGTCTACAAGAGACGTGGATGGGCAACTGCCCTAGTTCTGGAGACTATGAGATCGCTTTCAATCCCGCAATCAAACAAACACTTGGTAGACCTATGGCAGGCCTTTTAACCTTGGTGAAAAAAAGCTCTGGACACTATATCACCAAATCGGAGAATGTGTCACATCACATTCAGGCAACCACAATTGCACAGAAGAACACAAGTAACAAGAAAACGCATTTTCTAAATCTATACTGGAATCACAACACAACTTGCGGCACTAGCTACATAGATGAAGTTACATCGGTCATAGACGAATGGCTAGAGGCTGATGCTGATGCCAATATTGTGATCTGTGGAGACCTGAATTTGAATTGCCTAGCACCAATTAAAGATCTTAAAGTGACCAAAACTAACAAATCTCAACTCGCTAGTCAATGGATGCTAGAGATGGAACTAAGAAACTTGACAAACGATGAATGGAAACATCACAGGCGACATCCCGGCCAAACCAACGTGGTCCAGAGGTAATCAACGATCCACGCTTGATTAATTCTATGTCAGCGAGAAAGTATACCAAATGTCGATATCGCTTGAGGTGCATCACACGTCCCTGAGTGATCATAATTTAGTCATTTTGTCACTTGCTACAACCAATGGACTTAAATGCCCAGCATGGAACTTTCCTCTACTGATCAAATCTAACAGAGTGAGACTGAGGCTAAAGAAGACGGAGGTTTCTCACATTATAACCTCGTATGTAGAAGATCAAAAAGAAATAGAGTATACCCATCTGCTAGTCGATTATAAAGAAAAACAACAGGGCTCTAAAGCCCGTGGATTGGTCACAAAACACAAATTTGACCTAGAGGTGAGAAAAAGGAAGAGAACAGAGTGCAAATAAGACATCTGCCAAACTTGGATTCCAACACCTACTTAAACGCGAAAAGAGTATGTAAACAAAAATACAAACACTGGCTACGAAATCACAAAGCAACTATGTTGCAAAATGACTCAGAATTAATAATGGAAAAGCTGCAAAACAAAAACTCTGAATTCTGCAAGCTAATTAATAACAAAGGAGCGCCGCAAATGGCTTTGCTGGCTAATGTTATAACCGAAGCTGAATGGGTTAAACACTTTTCGGAACTATACAGTAAAAGAAGAACTGCAAAAGAGAGCTCACCACCCAACCTCGAAGCTGGAATTTAAACTTCGAAAAAAGTGATATTGAGGAGGTAATAAAAACAGCCAGCTCCGCCAGAGCTCCAGGTCCCGACGGCTTAACAAACCCACTATCAAAGAAAATCCGGAGATGTGGACAGAATTATGCTATGCTTTGTTTCACAGTTGCAAATTTGCAAAAGCCCCGAATCGTGGAAATGTGCGATAATTATGCCAATTTTTAAAAAAGGGAACCGCACGGATCCAAAGGACTATCGACCCATTGCGCTACTAGATGTGATAGGCAAAGTGTATGCTCCCCTATTACAGCAGCAACTAGCGAAATGGGCAGCCAAATCAAAACATCTCGACCCACGTCAGACTGGCTTTGCAAGGGAGTTGGATGCGCCTTGAATCTACTACTGATAAATCTACTCAAAATGGAAGCCATAAGAACTGGAACCAAGGTGTATCTAGCCCTAATTGACTTCTCCCACGCCTTCAACAGCATAACCCGAGACCTATTATGGGCCAAAATGAAGGCCTGGGAGTGCCCTGAAAATGTGATCGCAGCCATCCGTGAACTCCACACTGGCACAAGTATTAAAATCCAACTTGATCAAAAAGGCACCCTTTCTGAAGCTATCAACACCTTTTGTGGAGTCAAGCAGGGTTGTCCTTTGGCTGCAATAATATTTAATCTATTCCTATCAGATATTGGAGGTGCAATTGATAATGTCCGATCCTTTTCTCAGAAAATACAGGACTCCCCAATAAGTTGTATGTTGTATGCAAACGACCTGATATTACTGGATACTACACCAATAGGTCTACAGCGTAAGATGGACGCCATGGAACAGTACGTGAGAGCTAACGGTCTACAGATCAACAAAAAAAAGTGTGAGGTGTTAACATTGCAAAACTTGAACTCAAAGAAGAAGCCTTTTAAATGGCACCTAGGGAACGAATGCCTAAGTAACATAACAAACACAAGATACTTGGGCATGCAAATTAATACCAATCTGAATGATAGTCCCTGGGAAGACCAAATGTCGGCAATTTGCTTGCCAAGGAAGCGTCTTACATAGAAAGTATGGCAAATTCTCCATAAAACCAGTAAGGAACTTCTACTGTCATAAGGTAGTGCCTGCACTCATTTACGGTGCAGAAAATCATTTGGTTGCTCCCCTGATGTTTGGTCGACTCTAGAAAATATCTTTTGGGTACGAGTCTTGCAATTACCGAAGGGAACCTCAACTGCTTGCATCAGATATGAATTAAATCTAATATCAATCAATGCACGTGTTAGTTGGAACATGTTGAGCCTCTTCCGGAAGGTGACCATGAAAGAAGTAGCCCTGCAATTTGAGATACTGCAAAATCCAAGCAAAGGAAATCCTGAGTGCCTTCCATCACTATGGAATAAACGTTGCGAGGAAATTCTTGCCTTTTACAACATAGGCCTAAAAACTCTTCACAACAATCCGAATGCAGCAAAAACCAAAGTCTGGTGCCTGGATTGGACCCTGACAGGGGAGCTTAGGACATCAAACAAACTAATGAAAGACGCCCCGCCCGAAGCCAGAAAGCTAAACAAGCTGCAGAATTACGTTGATATATATCCAGATAATGTGAGTAGATCGCTGTATATACTGTTTCGATTAAATGTCTTCAAAACTAAAGAGTGGCTAAGAGAGTTACGTAATACAGAAGACTCCAATGCAAAGTGTAGATTCTGCAACCAGACGGACGAAACGCTAAAGCATCTAACACTCTTTTGTAAAGGGCTACATGACCAAAGATCGCTGACATTGGGGCCACAGCTAACTAAATATCAAACGCCAAGTGCTGATGAATGGTGGCAAGCCTGGTTTCATAGTCGTGAAAAGCAGCTGAACTATGCCTTAATCTGCTTTTTGACTCTGCTGGAAAAATTGTTGACGTAGTACAGGTCGCTGGATGGTTACACGAAAAACATATGTGGGGAAATATGGATATCTGTAAAGCTGTAATGATGTACGTGTTTCTTTTTTTAAAGGCTAATTTTTTCCAAAAAAATAAATAAAGAAAAGTAAATAAATAAGTCTGGCTGCTAGGCCATCGCTACCACTTTACTGTGTAGTTCAGGCTTGTACCAAAGGTGAATTTGTACTGTCACTTGTAGTCTTAATTGTGTGTGGTGTTCCCAAAGTGTACTGCATGGGATTCTGCCTAACAACAACAAAAAGAGCATCAGGGTATGAAGTGCTACTGTCAAATGTAGGACTGAAGATAGTGAGATGCAAGACAGTAAACCCAGCATTGTTCTTAGCAGACGTCCTTCAACCAGGAGACTATGCACATGACTGCACAAAAAACAAAGATGTTCAGTGACACACAAAGTGGAGGAGGATGCACTTGATGAAGGAAGACATGCTGTACATTAACGGTTCAGTTAATCGACTATTGATCAAACTGATGGGATCAGGAGGATTGGAACTGCAGTGGTGAAGCTGAAGGAGGGCGCGACAAGTGAGTTAGTTGTGAGTGCAAGATTACATCCCATTACTCAGCGGAAGCAGCAGAACTAGTGGCCCTAATTTTAGCACTAGAACACAACGTGGAGAAGCATGTGACAATATATTCTGACAGCGCTTATGTCACATCAACATTCGTTGAGGAATGGTGCGATGGCATAGGAAGAGGTTCACGAGGGCAGATGGGACCCCAGTGCAGCATGCACTCTTGTTAGGCAAACTGAATTAAGTAATTGCATATCCAAGGAGGAGGCACTAGTGAAATGCCAGGCCCACACAAACCGGGAAGTTCCGATCCCAACGGGGAATGAAGCAGCAGAATATGAGGCAAAGTGTGCAGCATATTTTGGGAAACTGTGGAAATTAGAAAACCAAAGGCCCAAGCAGGGGTTAAGAACATAGTGATGAGGGAAAGTACAATGCACTACCAGAGACACAGATTATGGAATTGCTGGGAGTGGCACCACAGGAGGAGAAGGAGCTAAGGGTAAAGAGGGGTGCTCAATGTCTCCAACAGACACCTTATGGTGACAGAACAACAAAGGGAAAGTGGTCATGCCACTGGCACTACTGAAAACAGCACTGGCACAATTGCATTACCCAACACACACAGGGGAAGGAGGTAATTGCTACACGCATTGGAGAAACGTGGTTTGGCCCAAATATGAATGAACATGTTGCAGATTTTTGCCAGATACAGGGGATCAGGGTGGGTCTAAAGATAACGAAGAGATTGACTCCGATGATAGATTCTGAGAAACTGAAACACCCAGTAAAAGTGGGAGATATAGTGCTCCTCAGTAATTTCCTAAGTTGCTGGAACCTGCCCAGATTTATAGGCCCTCACATAGTTGAGGCTGTAACAGAGCGAGCAGACCGGTTTGCAGGAAAGACTGTTCGGAATTACATCCAGAACTTCAAGCACTACAGAGAAGTGGCCTCGCCTGGCAACAGAATTGCAGCAATGGACAGGGCCAACGTTCAAGAACTGGATGAACTACAAGTGCCTGCAGACATTAATGAGTTAGGGAGGCAAGGCCATCCTATGATCCGACGATCCCAAGGAGCACAAGTAGCCACTGATGCACTTGTTGATAGACAAGTTAAACACTGTCTATTATTATCCTTTCCGCACATGCAGGTCTACGTGAATGTACTGAGGGCTATATAGTTCTCCTGATGTTACCTCCCATTGATCACCCTGAAGTGTTCTCTAACCAATTTGTGCATTATATAAGCAGTCCCAGGAGGTTCAGAGCCCGATCCCCTGCAGTACATTTCCTTGTATTCATAGAATATTTGCCCCAAGCATATCCACAACTTGAACACAGTGCATACCCAGTTCTACCCACACAGAGACCACTCGGTAAGATCGGTCTGGGAGGAGGGCTTCAGACATGCCAACCCTCACGATTTAGGCGGGAGACTCCCGATTTTTAAATGAAAAATATTGCAATTTTTCACGTTCTCCCGTCTAAAATAATTCTATCCCCAATGCATTGCTATGGGGAAATTAATTTCTCCCGAATTCTCTCGTGAAATCTCCCTCCCAGGTTCCTCAGAATGTTGGCACGTATGGGCTTTGCTTTTGTGATCAGCAATTATTTAGTTTGCAGAGCTTGAGAATATAGACAACTACTAAAACAATGACGCTTCTCTTTGCGAGTTTCAGGCGGGCAACTTTATCATCTCATCAGGCTGCAAGGATCGAGCAGCGTAAGAGGTCATGAAAGGAATACAAAATATCATGGTGCGTTTATTGATTCCCAGTGGAGTAATGGGAATTGTTTTCTAGCAGCTTTAAATGGCTGCAAGTATAACTGCTGTAGCCTCTACTAACATTACCCCAACCTAGGCAGGAGGCACTACCATGTCAGGTGGACGAGAAGACACTGCTGTAAAAGGTAAGGAGAGGTAAGTGCAGTGTTGACACAGACATGAAGGGAGTTGAAATGCATCCTACTGACACAGCACGAGTATCCAATAACATGTGGTACAAACATATGACCAAAGTAGGTAAGGAAACCACAGGGGAGAGCTGTTATGTCTGCTCCTTAATCCCTTATGCCATGTGTGCTTCTCGAACATTCATAGCAACTGAAATACCCACAGCAAGCGGATAGTGCCTGATGTATCTCGCGATGGTGCAGACGCAAGGAAGATTTTAAGGGAAAAACAGCAACATTGAGATGGATGTCCAAGGAACTTTCCCCTATGAAGATAACTACATAAAACACTAGACATGATGAACAACTATTGGCAGCTAGATGAAGGGTTTGCAGTACATCACTGACAGACCGGAGAAGGGAGCAACAAAGACCATCACACTGAAGCAGTTACCATGTCCATGGACGAGAGTAAAAAGATGGGAGGAGAGCCAGGATGCTAGGAAAGACCACAGATACTGATCTACGGAGGAGTGTACACCAATGATGGATGGGAAGATGGAGTGTTAGGAAGCAAGGTGTTGACCTTAGCACAGTCAGTGATGAACAAGGTGAAGGAAGAAAATTATAAAATGTCTAAAGGAATGTGACACTATTGCAAATTTACTGACATGGGTAGATAACGAAGCTGGACTGATGCCAATAATTCCCCTGAAGAAGCCAGCTCTGTGCTACCAGAACAATGGTGATGTAGAAGTTGGCTACAACACAGGATTCAAGACAGAGGAACAACTTCAAGCAATGAGAACAGGAACAGAGGTTCTGATGGACCACTACTGGGCGTGTGGATCAGAAGCGAGGAGTATGCTCCTTGATACATATGCTCCTTGGTACACATCATACTGCCATTGTTGGTGGTACCCAGAAAGTATGTGAAGCTCGATTATTTACCAAAGATGGACAATAACAGTCCAAAAAAGAGGTTGGTCAAGATAACACCAACAGCCAATACAAAGAAGGTGAAGTGAATCGAGGGGGGGAATTACTTTTCAGCAAAGTCAGAAGCAGCATTGGATGAGATACCAGCAGAACACAGACTATTTAGCAGAACCCAAATGTTCTTTACATCACTAATACCAGGAATACAAGCGTACACAAATGCCAAATGGTTACATATCACTTGTTGGGAGCTGATGGTAACATGAATGGTTTCAACGCCATCAAAGAAGAACTCTGAGCCATAAAGTTGGTGGTGCTCCAGAATAGTTACATTCTGGATCGCCTCACAGCAATGGAAGGAGGAGTTTGAGCAAAGATAGGGAGTTCATGTTGCACATTCACACCAGCTAACGAAGATAACGGAACTCTCCCAGATGCAGTTGCACAAATGCATGCGAAGATGGAAGATGAAGCACGAGGTACAGGAAAAGACCAGAGCTGGCTAGCATACATATGGTCACGGATGCCATGATGACTGTCAGACGGACTGAAGATACTAGCAGGAGCACTTATATTGGGAGCACCATCAGCATATGGAATTAAAATATGTATTGGAAGGTGCAGGAAGACAGCAGAAGAGGCAATTGGGATGTAGATATTGATGGATGTCAACATAGGAGGAACGAAAGATGACATTGTGATCGAACGAGACAGACTGAGGGCGGAAATTGCACAGTGTGATTTATTTCCAGCAAGGACCATAACACTGGACAACCCCAGTGATCCAAAATTCTACGAAGGGAAGCGGGTTTGGTGCAACCCCGAAGGAGTATGCTGCTACATGCACTGGTCCTTTGATGATCACACAAATTATTATGGACACCTTAGAGGAATAACGAAGATATGGAAGCCCAGAGCATAGGGGTAGACATATCGAGATTTGGTCAACAGGTCGACCAGAGAGGGGACTGAAGAGGGATGGCCAAATCTACCCCCTGCCCTAAGGTACATGGCCCGGAAGAGGAACAGGAGATACTGCGATCGCCTATTCCATTTCCGACCAATTCCAAGTGCTCCTATGATAGACAAGTATGTGTAACAAGTAACTTATCTGTAAATGTTGTTCTCCAGTATGGGTCTGGCATAGATTCACATGCTCATGAATATTCCCTGTCGTCAGGAGGGGAATCTTCGGTAAAAGAAAAAACAGTTTCAGTTTCATTTCCAAACTGTCTTTCTCCTATAAACCAATCACTGAGCTCTGGGTCATACTGCCACCAGCCAATGACTGCCCTCTATCTAAGCCCCTCCTCTGGCAGCCATCTTCAGATTTGGTAGCACATAAAGTGGCAGTAGGACCAAGAGAAGAGCCGCAGAGGGGCAGGTGGGAGTGTTTGCATGTGAATCCATGCCAGACACATGCTGGAGAGCAACAGTTACAGGCAAGTAATTTGTTACTTCTCCAGCATGGGGTCTGACATGGATTCACATGCTCGTGAATAAAGAATACATTGCAGTACATAAATGCACAACCACAGGAGGTGGCAAGGCTCAACATAAGCATCTTACCTCTTGCAATTTCTCCCACTTTGTTGTTTAATATGACTCTTCTTGGTTCATTGATAGTTCACCTCCAAAGTTCCATTCACTCTGAAGTGAAACATAGTGGGCTCACTTGCATTGTTAAAGTTTCTTTAATGTAAAGTTCAATGTATATTGGTTTTACTTAAATTCAAAGTACTGTTCACTTGAAGGTTCAATATGTATGAATTTCACGTGAATGAAAGTTTGATTAAATTTTAGTTCGTCACATGGTGGTTTCATTTGAACGTTAAAGCTCCTTTCACCTGTAATCCTTATAGGTAACAGTTTTCCTTATTAAGGTTTAATTTAGTTTGAAAATCAATAATCCTGAAGATATACATTTGATTCATCTCGTTTCATATCTTTGTAGATTGCCTTTTATAACATGCCCAGCACTCTGAGACTTTCAAAACCGTGTTTTCTCATACACGTGACCACTCCACTACAAAGTATTCTCATTTGTTTAATCGTTAGCAAGGATTCAGATCGGAGACCTTAAAAAATGTGTTTTTATCACACACGCGACCACTCCGATACAATGTAATCCTCCACACAAGTTCAAACACTTGTATCTCGGGTTTCCACCTTCATAGAAACTCACCGGTTGCGCCCATGGGCCGTTCTACAGCGCACTCCTGGGTCGGCGTCTGTCCAAAGGAGAACGAGCGCTGCGAACACAGGAAAAAAAGAAAGCCTCTCAGCAGGGCTCCCTTTTCAGCGTTCACTTGGTTCCACAGAGCCCCACCTCCCGGGCCGCACATCCATGAACTATTGGCGTGCTTCACTAACACAGATCCTTGCTGCTTATCTTGGCCTCTCTGCTTCTTCGACACCAGCGCATATCCTAACACCCTTTGATTGGGGTTCCTTTTATACACCTGCAGTCCTTTAACAGGCTGAGGTGTGAATGTGCAATCAGCCCTGCCTGACCCTCATTAAGGGGACATGCCTGACCTCTACAACGCTTAGCAGGCTTCTTCCTTGTTCCAGTACCAGAGTGGTAAAATTACCTAGTTTTCATTACTCCTCATTGTTTCTTGTTCGTCCCAGTACTGACAATGATCATATAGGAAGAGGTCAGGAGAGTAGACTTGAAATAAACCATGAGGCTGGGGAAGGGTTGGGTTGGTCATTAGTGAGGAACAGGAGATACCATGTCTCTCCACAGGGCAGCTCATGCCTAGTCCCCAAGGGCCCTGCACCCATCTTATATTTTAAACCTTTTTGCTTTCATTCTGGAACGTCTGGATTGAGAGTATCTCCTACCCGTTTCTCGTTCAATGAAACATGGGTAACAATATCCCATAACTGCCCCTAGAATATAGGTTTCTACCCGGAAAGAAAGTGGGGAGTACCGTGTCTCGCCTGAAGGTACCTCCATGCCACTCCCTAAGGATCCTCTACTCGGGTGATCTTCCCTCGCTTCTCCACCCCCCCAGGGTCGGGATCCAAGAGCCGTGGCTATTCCCTGGCCACCTGTGCAGAAGACCCCAAGGGAGTGGAAGTGAGAATACCCTCAGGTTTCTCGCACCTAATATGGTGGAGATCAGTGGATAGAAAAGCCTCTACACAACAGAGATCTCACTCACTAGTGTTTTATGTTGATTTTATTACAGAATTCAAATGAAAATTGGAGTAGTCTAGCGATTTGATGTCATTTTGTTAAATAATTTTATGTCCCGATGAAGACCCCACTGCACACCAAAAAAGATTGCTATGGATGGGCGGATCTTTAAAGGGCCGAAACAACCAGTGTCCAAAGATCTTTCCCTATAGAAACATACTCCCAAAAAAAACAGAAAGAAAGAGTATTTGCGATTTACACACTGGGCAATGCTTGAACACAAACCAATGAAAAAAAAAATGAAATGATCGTGCATTTGACTTGGTTTCTGCATACTTTAAACGCTTTGCCATTACTCGTGTGTATTAGTAGACCTACATTACCACTGCAAAACAGAAGCCATTGGTAGTGTTCCCATACCCATATGGGCCAATATGAAATATTCTTTGGTTGACAAATGCTGATTGCGTATAAGGCACTTTCAGTACTAACCCCGCACTGTGGTGAGCGTGCACGGCTCATGACGTGGCAGCCTGGTCGAAAAATAATGTTCAGTCAATGTGAAATGTATGTGTAAATTCTGTGTGTATTTTGTGAATTGCGGTACTTAGTTTGATGTCTTAGAATTCTGTATACTTTATGCATTTGTATAGGATGTCTTTGATTAGAAATAAAGGGACTTTATCAGCTTAAAGAGTTGAGGTCCATTACATTAATCAGAAAACACTTGCGTTACTTCCACAGGTGGCTAAAGGTTACCACACAAGAGGGAGGGGTATGTTTGGGACAAACTCTCAGGTAGGCTTGAGGGCTACTAGGAGGCTTGCAGGCCAGTTTTATGTCAGATTGCGTCACACTGACGTCACAACCTGGGCCTCTCTCCAGCAAACCTATCATGCAACTGGATTGGGCGTCGAGTTGTAGTCCACCTATCGTGGACCCCATACGTCGTAGTCTACTGGTGCCCCCATGTCCGGTGTCAGGCCTGGGCCATCCGAATATTGCTATTATTAAACAATGTTACAGTGTGAGGGTCTTACCATTGGTTCTTGCCCATTGCTACCCACCCCTAGGATACTGAACTGTGGTTGGCTGAGCTGACGTCCCCAGGCCTGGGACCCCAAATGAGTCTCAGCTCGAGGTGTGCATTTTCAAGGTAATAAGTATAACTATGTGTTTGCATTGTAACTTGTGTGCACCACCATAGTCTGAGAGTGCCAGTTCACATCGTGCAACACTTGTCCTCTCGCTGTAATGACTTTATTGCAAGCTTCTGTCTGGCGGCGCGAGATCGCTCCTCTTCCCAGCGCCGGTTTGGATTCATTATCCAAGTCTGCAGAGTCACATGTCTAGAGACCGTGTTTTGGGCTTCTGTAGCTCTTGAATTATGGATAATTATTTGCATGTATTGCTGCTGGTGTTTCAGAGAATGGAATGTCATTTGTATCTCCCGGCCTTGGCAGCCAGCCTTGTTTCACACGTCTTCTCTTCTGTCCAGCCTGAATTCGCACAGCTCAGCTCCCGTTTGTAATTTCTCTAAACCAGAACATGGCTTCTACATGTTGTGCTATTCTATATCCTCTATATGTTGGTCATACGTGGCTCTGCCGGGTCCCAGAAGTGCTCCTGCAGCTCCATGGGTTTAATTGCTCGTGAGCATCTGCAAGCTTGTTCCGGATCTCTTGCGGTTTCTGCTTTGCTGCGTTAGCTAATGACAAAATAATAAAAGCAAAGACAGTATGTATATGTTGTGATTGGCCTGTCTTCCTGTGTATTCGTCCTGCCTGGATGAGGTATCTATGGAGTGATGTCATATGTGGAATGTTTAGGTCTGAATACAGTTCCACCCTGGGCAGTTGAGCTATGTGCGCCTGGGTGGTGGGAGCCAGTGGGTTCTTATGATAGTGCTTCCTAATCGCCCGATGAACCCGACTACATCTGATGTGACTGAAGTACCTGAATAAAGCAACTGAAGATTACCTACAGCTTGACAGCGCATCCTTCTCGAGTATAAATACATGGGAACCTAGCATAACTGTATATATGTCTGTTCTCCAACTCCTAGAACTGTTACGTATGTGTTCTTCGAGTATTCAGGAGTGTTTGTGTCCCGATGTGCGGATGGCACGTGTGCTTCCTGTCTAACGCAGCTGTCATGTGGTCTCTAAAGACATCAGTAATGTGGCTTCTTGGCGCTTGAAGTCTCCTTAGTTGCATCCCGAGGCTCCTCAGTAGCGTTTGCACTGCTCCTGGGCTGTAGAGTTGGCTAAGTGGGTACCTCTCGTTCTCCAGCATGGGGTCTGGCATGGATTCACATGTTCATGAATATTCCCCGTCTTCAGGCTGTGAATCCTCGGTAAAAGAAAAAACTTTCAGGTTTGTTTCCAAACGGTTTTTCTCCTTTAAACCAATCACTGAACTCTGGGTCATACTGCCCCAGCCCATGTCTGACCTCTACGTAAGCCTCTCCTTTGGCAGCCATCTTCAGATTTGTTGGGAGTCCTCACGTTTTGCTCTTCAAGCTTTAATGCATTTTTGCAATACCACCACAATGTTTTACATCCGGAAACGAGGGGGCACCAGATCCCGAGCCCTCTCCAGTGAGGCGCAGGAGTTGTGGTACTGGGCTGTCACCCAGGGGATGTTCCTCATTTGGTTACTCCTGGCAGGAGTCGAGAACACAGTTGCTGACTCTCTCAGGGAGCTGCATTCCTGTCATGAGTGGGAGCTTCTGCAATATCAAGTGGACAACCTTTTCCTCAAATGGGGCAGTCCCTAAATCGATCTGTTTGCAATGAACACCAATTGCCGGAGATTCGCCAGCAGATTCCCCCAGCCGGGGAGCATGGGGAACATATGCTCATTCCCTTGGCGTTCCCCTCCAGCCAAGCTGCCAGTAATCGCGGATCTTCTCACCAGGGAAAGAGGTGCAATTCTGCACCATGACCCGGGATCTCTGAAACTGAAGGCCTGGCTCCTGCAGCGTTAGTTTGGTGGCTACGATCTTCTGGCGGACTGCAGGGCGGTGCTCGCCAAGGCCAGGGCATCGTCTACTTTGAAATGCTACAGACACAAATGGTAGCGTTTTGCGACTTGGTGCCGGTCGCAGAAGATCAACCCTCTGATGGTCACAGCCCATCAAGTACTTTCACATTTCTGGTCATTGGCTAAATCGGGGCTGGGGCACGCCTCCATCAAGGTACATCTGGCGGCTATTTCCAGCTAAACCAGGTCTCCGGGTCGGTCTTCACTGTGGTCGCACTGTGTACTCAACAAATTCATCAAGGGACTGTTCCGTTCGTTCCTGCCAGTGAAGGCTCCAGCCCCAGCATGAGAACTCAACGTGGTGCGGACTAGGCTCTTGGGGGCTCCATTCGAACCTATGCATTCAGCTCCGCTCAAGTTTCTGTCGTGGAAGACCGCTTTCCTCATGGCCGTCACCTCGGCAAGAAGAGTAGGTGAGATCGAGGCCCTATCCTGCAAGCAGTCTTACTTGACTTTCTACAAGACAAGGGTGGTGCTGCTCGGATGCACCCCTCCTTCATGCCCAAGGTTCCATTGGAATCTCACATCCACGAGCTCTTGGTGTTACCTGTGTGTCTGGTGTGCCCCTGCTGGACATTTGAAGGGCTGCTATGTGGAGGTCGACACACACATTCACAAAACTCTACTGCATCAACAGGGATTCCAAGGAGGAGTCCGGAGTCTGCCAAGATTTGCTGCGCAACCTGTTCGCTTGAAGGTGAGCCTGCTGAGGAGGTAAGATGCTTATGTTGAGCCTTGCCACCTCCTGTGGTTGTGCATTCATGTACTGCAATGTATTCTTTATTCACGAGCATGTGAATCCATGTCAGACCCCATGCTGGAGAAGTAACAAATTACTTACCTGTAACTGTTGCTCTCCAGCATGTGTTCACATGCAAACACTCCCGCCTGCCCCTCTGCGGCTCTTCTCTTGGTCCTACTGCCACTTTATGTGCTAACAAAATACTCTTAGCTGAATGAACTACAACTATCAGTCAAGTAATTTTGTACAAAGACCCATCCTATAAAGAGGGCGCAAGTGTGGTGCAGAACTTTAACGAAGACTGAAAATACTATTGCGACATTGAAAGTCTTGAGCAAGGGAACCCTGAGGCCTGATTAAAACCATCATCTGTGAGATATCTAAACAGGCATGTCACACCAACAGGCTTATACAAGTTTGGGCAATTGAGTCTAACTCCCTTTACCTGCAGCCTGTTGATAATGGTAAGAGTATAAAAGCTGTAGCACAAAACCATACAGGTCGAGCGGAGAGAAGCCGCCTTGATGGGACAGGACAAGGAGGTTGAGCCACTGGCAATTATCCCGGGAGACCTGCAAGAGGAATTTTGCAGG
This sequence comes from Ambystoma mexicanum, assembly GCF_040938575.1. Classification (NCBI taxonomy): domain Eukaryota; kingdom Metazoa; phylum Chordata; class Amphibia; order Caudata; family Ambystomatidae; genus Ambystoma; species Ambystoma mexicanum. The sequence continues at coordinate 1,253,244,435 of NC_090936.1, forward strand.
ACTGGGAGCCTTCAGCCTGGATGGCAGGCAGCAGGCCCTCCCATACATCAGAGAAGCGAGGAAAGCAGTCCACGGCCAATCCCGGGTGCAGCTGGAGCTGCGGGACCAAGCGGGACGCAGACAGCATGTAGTGCAGAACAGAGAAGCTGGTGTGTGTGAGGAGACATACCTTGCGAACTGGCAGTCTCTTTCCCGTTCAGAGAGTAGACAAACGGGAATAGTGAAAGCTGCTAGGCAGAGTTGGGACCAGCGTCAGAGGACACAGGGTAGACTGGGACGCTCTGAAGTGACTGCAAATAAGTAGCGTCCACAAGCCAGAATGAATGCTGCATATAGTGAATACCGAACTGAAGGAAAGCTGCTATTTGAGCGACCACAGGTAAATGCTACAAATATTGATTACTGAACTGAAAGAAAGCTACTATTTCAGTAAACTATGATGTGCTGGATGGTGAATGAACACTGCAAATCAAATAGACATATCACTGCCATTAAAACGCAGTATTAAAGGCCTGTGAAGAACTAAAGAGTTGTTTTGAGTACACATTACCGGGCAATCTGTTTGTGCTAAAGGTGAGTAAACATAGTAAATGTTCCACCCGGTATGTAATTATCACATGACCAAGCCTGGTAACCGATAGGAAAAGTGTTTCCGGCGAACTGCTGAGGCGCAGGGGAAGTTAAACAAAGACGCTAGCCGAAGAACTGCCTGGAGGACAGCTCCGAATAGCCAGTAAGAAAGAAAACGTGCGCTATTCAAACTTTGTTTCATGGAAACTTAAGTCACGATCACAGAAACATTGTACTTTTGTCAACACTCGCAAGCACCCAATTTCCCAGTGATTCTGTTTAAACTACAGCGCTAACTTGCAATGTATGCGCGCAGCACAGACACCGCGCACCAGGCGATTACTTGCTCACGTGCATTAAAAAATTTAAAAAATCATAAAAAATACACACTTGAATGCAACATCAGCGTTATACATGAGGATTTGTAAGTACAGACCAGGTTGGGTGTTTAACCTTTGTTAATATCTGTAACAAGCGAAAGGACTACACGTTGTGCCCATATTAAATATAAATGAGCTAGTAAGGTATGGGAAGGGTGGGTGCAACTCCTGACAATAGTTCTCCACAGACAGGTCTGATGGTCAGATGTTTCAAAAAGGAGAAAAAAAAGGAATAAAGCACGAGTCATAAATAGAGTGGGCAGAAATAAAAAGGTCAGTATATTGTGAAATGACTGAACACGAACAATGGAACGAAGGTAAACACTTCAGGAATATAAAAATAAATAGACCACCACTGTAGGTGCCACAGCTTGAATAAAACTTGGAGCGCAAAACCCCTTGAAAATTCATGAAAAATCATTATAGAAAAAGGAACCAAGCATCTTCTCCGTGTGTACAAGATTACACAATTCAAAAGAAAATTGAGGGGTAGTTGAGCGATTTTATGTGGTATTGTTAAATAATTGTATGTCATGATGAAGCCCCCACTGCACACCAAAGAAGAAGATTGGGAAGGATGGGCGGATCTTTATAAAGGGGCGAAGCGCCCTGTGTCGTGTAAGGAAGGCATGGTATCAAGCAGTAGACAGACAACGGATACAAGTTTTGAAAACCTTTATTTAGTATTTTGGTTGGGTTGGTAGAATTCCTAACTGGCCCTAACTCTAGAATGGGCGTAGTCTCGACCATTAAACAAACAAGTCCAGGTCAGTCTAGTCAAACTAAAAAGGCCTATACAAAAAAACAATCTTGCGCTCCTTCTCAAAATGACAAAAAGGGAATACAAAAGGAAAATAGTGTCTAAAAAGAACTGTCAGAATGGTTTAAAGTAACAACTCCCTTCCACACATTCAGCCCCACGGGGTCTAGAGACTTTCTTAAAAAAGGGTATGATGGATGGCACAGTTCTTTCCGTCTTGCACACTTTGGCTTACTGGTACACCTCAACAGTTCAAGCTTCTGGGCTTCAAGCTTCTGGGCTTCAAGCTTCTGGTAGTTCAATCACTTCCTAAGGCTTCGTCCGCCTTGTCATCAATACTCTATTCACATTTGCTCTCTCAATTTCACACAGTTCTGCAAAGACTTCCCTCTGGCTCAAGCCCATCTTCGTGGGGGTTTCCTTCCCTGTGTTTTATCTTAGATATCTTTTCACTGACAAAGACTTTCGAAAACGGCAAGGATTTTACTTAGACCTCTGAATGTCCACATCGACCTCTCAACAATTTTGCAATACACAATCTTCCTCAATTGCAACACCAATGCCTTTTGGTACTTGTAGTTCTTATTCTCCTTAGTTTGCCCTCTTGGCCTTTTTTCAAAGTTCATATACTTTGCCCTCTTGGTATATCAACCTCCACCTCTTTGATAGACGCTTCCCACGCCTCATCAACTTCCTTTCCTCTCCTGCTCTCGTCTGTCTTCGGCTACCTTGCCTCTAAACCCTCCCTCCCTGCCCCCTCTTGCACTCCCTCTTCAACTCCTTCTTCTACACCTCCGCAGGGCGTACCTCTGATCTGTACCCCTCCCCGGAAGTCCTTCAAGGATGGCAACCTTCTCCACATTGCCACTCTTAACTCTCGCTCTGCCATCAAGCATTCCTCTGATATCTGTCGCCTTCTTGAGGAACTGGACCTTGATGTCCTCGGTCTCACTGAGACATGGTTCACGGCCAGCTCGGTCACCACCTTTGACACACTCCTACCTGACGGTTACAAGATCCTCTCCATGCCCAGGCCCAACCGTGCAGGGGGGGCGTTGCCTTATCTTCCCTGAGTGGATTCCTGCCACTGTCACTCCTACGCAGACCTACTCCTCTTTTGAATGTCTTGTCTGCCGACTCACTCTCTCACCTAGCCATTCCCTTACCGTGGCTACTATCTATCGGCCACCTGGTCAAATTTCCTACTTCCTCTCTGAGTGGGCTGACCTCTCCTCCTCACTCCTGTCCTCAACCACTCAACTCCTCTTTCTTGGTGACTTCAACATCCACCTGGATGCCTCCTGTCCCCCCACTGGACTCTTTTGTGACCTATGCGACTCTCTCTCACTCTATTCTCCCTTCTGGGCCTACTCATTCTGCAGGGCACACTCTTGATGCTCTGATCTCTTCTGACCTTCCCCTCTCTGTCCCTCTCTCCACTCCTCTCTCCTGGAGTGATCACTTTCTCCTATCCTCCCACCTCACCCTCCCTACCCCACAGGCAAAGCCACCCTCATCACTGCCACCCACCTTCTCGGTCATCCGACCCATGAAGCGCGTGTCAGTTGAGGCTTTCGCTGCCACCTTCTCGCCCCCCCACCCCTTGGCTGACTCCCACCCTGACACAGCCCTCTCTATGCTCCACTCTGCTATATCTGACACTCTTGATGTCCTTGCCCCCGTCATGAGAATCCGCCTGAAGCCCAAAGCCAAATGTAACTCCTGGTATGATTCGGATCTCGTCACCCTAAAACGCAAGTGCAGGGTGGCTGAGAGGAAATGGCGTGCTTCATGTGCATCCTCTGACAAACTGGCCTGTCGCCTGCTCCAAAGACAATACCAGCTCTCCGTTCTCACCAAGAAGAGAGCCTGCATCCAAGCCTGCATCTAACAATTTGGCCGAACTCTTTAAAATCTGCAAGGAGCTTGCCAACCCTGCTGCAGTCTCTACCTCTCCTGTCTCCTCCCAGGCCCTGTGCACTGCACTGGCCTCTCACTTCATCTCTAAAACTCAGGACATCCTGTCCTCACTCTCCTCCTATCACCTCCCTCCCTCTCTTCCCGGCTCTTCCTCTGGCCCTTCTGCAGCCACCCCTCCTCCCTCCTTCTCTGCCTTTCCACTTTTTTCTGCTGACGAGGTTTCCAGACAAGTCCGATCTATGAAAGTCTCGTCTAAACAGGTTCACCCCTGTTCCTCCAAAACTATCAAGGACCACATCGACTCCCTGGCTCCTGCCCTGGCTGACTTTTGCAACCACTCCTTCGCCTCTGGAGTCTTCCCTTCCCCCCTCAAGCACTCACTTGTGCACCCTCTTCTTAAGAAACCCTCTTCCGACCCCTCCTGCCTGGCTAACTATCGCCCAATCTCCATCACTCCCTTCCTGGGCTAGCTCCTGGGGAAACTGGCCATCTCCCAGCTTAACCTCTATGCTGAATCTGTTGGTAGTCTTCATGACCATCAATCTGGCTTCAGAGCTGCCAGAAGCACGGAAACTGCTCTCCTGAACATCCGTGAGGACCTGCTCTTGAACCTCGACTCCAACACTCTGTGTGTTCTCATTCTGCTCAATCTCTCTTCTGCCTTTGACACGGTCAACCATGCCATCCTGCTCAACCGTCTCTGTGATAACCTGGGTATCACTGGTCAGGCTCTGGAGTGGCTGACCTCTTTCCTTTCCAATCGACCCTCCCAGGTCCAACTGGGGTCCTTCCTCTCTGACATCTTTTTCTCCACCTGTGGTGTCCCCCAGGGATCTAATCTCTCTCCCTGGCTGTTCAACCAGTATCTGGCACTCCTTGCCCACCGCATCGCCGCTCTCTGCCCCAACTTTCAGTGCTATGCGGACGATACCCAGCTCATTTTCAGGCTACCCTCGGCCTCCTCTCCTTCTCTCATCTCTGACTGTCTGTTTGCTATCCAGGAATGGTGTGCCGCCAATGACCTCTGCCTTAATATCAGTAAGACTGAGATTCTACTCATCGGCACACCCACTCCCTCCTTCCCTGCAGCTCTCTGGCCAGCCTCTCTTGGCCCTCTTCCTGCTCCTACCTGCAAGGCAAAAAACCTTGGGGTCATCTTCGACTCTACACTCTCCTTCTCTCCTCATATATCTGACGTCTCTAAGAAGTCACACTACCAGCTGCACCTCCTCAGAGGTATTCTTCCCTTCCTCTCCTTCCCCCAGAAGGTCACTGTCTCCCGAGCCCTGGTTCTCTCGAAGCTGGACTACTGTAACAGCCTCTATCTTAATCTGCCTGGTTCCACTCTCCGCCCTCTGCAACTCATCCAGAACAGAAATGCGAGACTTGTCCTTGGCCTCAAGCCCAGGGACCGTATCTCTCCAGGACTGAAATCTCTGCACTGGCTCCCAGTGGCTGCGAGGATTAAGTTCAAAACCCTCTGCATTGTCCACAAGGCCTTCTGGGGCCTGGGGCCTAAATACCTTCAACTCTCTTCCTAAATATCTTTCTTCCCGAGCCCTTCGCTCATCCGTCTCCAACTCCCTCAGGGTTAGCCGCTTCTCGAAGCAACGAGCTGGGGGTAGATCCCTCTCCGTGGCAGGGGCCTCCCTCTCGAACAGCCTTCCTGCCTCCCTGAAACTTGAGGAGAACCATCTCCGGTTCCGGAAGCACCTCAAAACCTTCCACTTTGCCTCTGCTTTTTCTCTCCCTCTCCCCTGCTAAATCCTTCACTGAAACTGCACTGAATCTGCAACTGGGCCACTCTCACCGACCTCGGTCCTGGCCCCAGCCACTCTCCACTTGAACTGCCTCCCGGGCAACCTCTGCACTGCAGGACTGTCTCTGTATCCCTACAGCCAGCACTTGTCTGCACTTACTTTGCACTTGCCACCAGCTAGCCCTATTTATTTATTTTATTCTACTCACTTGTACTGCACCCCCCCACTCCCCTTCCCCTTGCACTTTTCCCTTCCCCCTACCCCTGCACTTGCGCGATCTGAAAGACACCTGGCCTAGTAGGATCGTTGTCTGTCTTCCCCTTGTTTTCCCCCCCTCCCTGCCTCGTCGCGCCTTGAAACACTTGTGTATAGGCGCGTTACAAATGCCATATCATATCATATCGAGCTTTCTTTCCTCATCATGGTTACTTTTTTTCCCTATGGATCCCGCTATATCTTTCAACGTTCATAACATTTCACAGAGACTTTCAAATGTGCACCTTCACCTCGCAGGACCACTCTGTTACTTTGTATCCTCTCCTTTTTACAATTCAGCAAATGTCCCATACATTCGCATTTTATCTGCACACACGCAACCTTCAACTTTCGGATTACATTAACTTTTGGGTTTAACACAAACCGGGCTTTTGTTGCCTTCACTGGTTATGTTAATTGGTCTTCTGTCATCTTATTCATGCAACAGTCAAGGCCGTCACCAACAACTCCTCTGCTCCTCCCCTACTCTGCCGTTCAGCTGTGAGTATCGTGAGCCACTTGGGGCAACTTGAATGTTTCTTTCCTCCACCCACTTGGTTTCAGTTTTGGAACACATACGGCTTCCCCAAAGTGTGGATTCCTCGCCTGGCTGTCTTGATCCATGCAACTGCCGAACAGCCAATTGGCCTTCCAAATTCCACAGCCTGGTTTGTCAAGTGGCAGGTATGCATAGTTAGGATTACCTGCCTAGCCTCATTACAGGAACAGAGCCAAGGCAAGTCAGTGGAGGTAATCTTTCTGACCTCATTCCTCATCTTCCTCGGCTCCATACTATTGTCATTGTAAAGTGGGGAGGAATTATGGGAGCTGTAGTTTCCCATTAAAATGAGCAGGGGTTAGATGAGTTATGGAAAAAGGGGGATCCCATGTCTCATCGTTGGGTGCTTCTCCCACACGCCCCAAGGACCCCCTAACCAGGTGATCCTCCCTCGCTAGTCCACCCCCAGGGTTGGGATCCAAAAGCGATGGCCTTTCTCTGGCCAACCAAGTACGGGATCCTCGGGGACTAGGTTGTGAGACACCCTCTGGTTTTACACAGTCTTTTCCCTATAGAAACATCCCCATCAAAAATAGCAGAAAGAAATAGCATTATAACTTTACCTTCTGGTCAATGTTTGCACACACAAACCAATTTAGAAAGGAAAAATGAAATATTGCATACAGAAAAATTAATTCCCTTTGCAGCCATTGACAGTTTTCCCATACCCATATGGACCAATATGAAGAACTATTTGGTTGAAAAATGTTCATTGCATAGAAGGCACTTTCAGTACTAACCCTGCGCTGCACTTACGCACTTGAGCAGGCATGATTATTTGGCACCCTGTTTGAAAACTAATGTTCGGTCAATGTCAAATGTATGTGAACATTCTGTGTGTATTTTGTCAATTATGTGGTACTTATTTTGACGTTTTAGAATTCTGTATACTTTATGGGTGTGTTGAAGATGTTTTTGATTACAAATAAAGGGAAACCCGTTTTATCCATCAGCTTTGAGAGTTGAGGTCCATTGAAGTAATCAGAAAACACTTGCATTACTTCCACAGGTGGCTACAGGTTACCGCATATGGGGCCTCATTATGAGTCGTGGTAGCCGTGCCAGTATTACTGTGGGGAATTACCGGCACCAGACTTGCCAGGGCATTACAGCCCTGGTGGTCTGGGAATTCGGGCGCCGGCATTCCGTTACTCCCCATTCTCGTGGAGTAGGACTCCATGGGAATGGGGATAGCGAAAACACTGGCACCATGCGGTAATGGTGCCGGTGTTTCCGCGTCTTTCTGCGGCCAGTGGCATTACGCCCGCCAGGTCATACCTGGCGGGCGTAATGCCACACGGCCACAGAGCTCGTAGTTAGCCGGTCCGGAAAACGGTTAAATCCGGGCCGGCTAAATTGTGATGAGGCCTATGAGGGAGGGGAAGCTTGAAAATCGTCTGTTTTGCCTTATCTAGACTCCTGCACTTGCCTGGACCTCTGCTATGCCATCTTCTCACCCGTCCATCACTGTAGGACTGTGTGTGGACACCCCTTTCTGCGTTCTAGTCGTCAGCCTCTTTTTCCCGCACAGAACAGCCGCCTCATTGTCGGTTCCTCGAGGGAGGGATTTGCAATTGAGAAAGTCCTTCCTTTGTCTTTATTTGGCAGGGCCACTGACAACTAGAACGGTCATTCACGCTCCTCCAAGTGCTCTTCAGTGCTCTGCTACTCTTCCTCGTCTCAGTAAATGTTGGGATTTCAGTCTTATAGGCATAGATAGAGGTGGGTGAATATAGAAGTGTGGTTCATAGGGTCGGAGGATGTATGGGGTGCTAGGTGAGGGGTTTCATACCACGCTCTCCCTAGATGTTTTCCCTTGTCCCATGAGGGGGGAGTCTCTCCCCATGAGATCCTCCTGTTGTATACCACCCCCAGGGGGACTATCGGGTAGAGGCCTCACCACTCTGGCCTCATGGGAAGGGACTCCCCCTTGGGTAGAAGTGACGACATCTATGGATTCGTCACGTTGTGATCCACGGCCTAAAGCATGTAGTGTTACTGGCGCGTTACAAAATACAAAATAAATTGTCCAAAGATTTAAAAATAGGGTACACCTATGAAGATATAATAGAGGGTCCAGGGTCTGTGGGAGGGAGGGAGGGAGAGACATGAGGAGAGATGCTGGGGAGAGGGGAGAGTTTGGAGCAGGAGGGGCTGAACCTTGATGGAGGGTGGAAGTGAGGGATGTAGCAAGAACTGAGTCCCAACTTTAGGGCAACCTCCCGTCACCCTCTGGCTGCAGTCCAGCTTGGAATGCCCGATACTAAGCTTCGGGTACAGAACCCTTCCACTGGCTCCAAAAGGATGAGCCAATACCTGGGACTGAAAGCCAAGTAAGAGTCAGAGAACCGTGAGAAATGGGGTTACAAAACACTTAAATAAAGGGCCTGTGTGGAATTGCCGGGGCATTCCTGGCCCCAGACTTATTGAAACATGAGAGAACTTTTCTGGAACACCACTTTCAAGAGCGCATACTGTCTTTAGGCTAGGTTTCCCTAGAGAACATCCCCACAAAGCAGAACCATCTGACAGCGATTCGTTTATTCAAATATTTGTTTATTTTGGCCAAACCTGTGACCATTAATACAACTCTGACCTAGCTTGCCTGGCCTATTTCTCAACTGAGGTTTGCTTTGTGATGAAGGAAAAAACTGTGAAGGTCCGGCTGTCGAAGCCATTTTCTTACCTCATCCACGACTTTAGCAAAATATTGCAAGGTTGATATCACTTCTTCGTCTCCTTTTCCCAGGGCAAAATTCTGAAAACATAACGACATACTGGTTAATGCCGGCATCATCACCTCGTGTCCAGGTAAACGGTCCTGTGGAATGTTCAGAATAAGATACAATAATAATCATTTGTTTTTATGTAAGCACTTTACTCTAAAGTGCTTACATAGGACATGTTTACATACATTCCTTTACAATGGCCTGTTCTGTATATGCTTCTATGATGTAGTATGTAAGCGCGACCCAGTTTGCCTATTTGCTCTCACTGTCAGCACGGAGATATGGACGTTCGTAGTGTGCATTTGCGGTAGTGGGGAGCAGAAATGGTCAATGATTTAACATTTCATAGCATGGTCACACAATACTATGCACACTTGCTGTAAGGAAAGATTTTCCATAGGTGCAATTTTCCCTCCATTTGTGAACCCCACAAACCTTTTGCTTTGTTTGGCTTAACTAACCTGACTTTCCCAGTGGAGCATAGCCTCCAGCTGCTCTGGGCTTAAAGCTCATATGTCATGGGGAAACTGACACATCCTTCAGGCTGTCAGTACTGGGAAACTATGTTCCCCTTAGTCTTAGATAGAAAGTTACCAAGAAATGGCAACATAGTCATTGTGCCAAGTACCTTACAGCATCGCATACAGGGGTCCTTTTGTTTTATGGCCATCTACAGATTTTTTTTGTGATTGTGCAAGTGTGCCTAGGACGAACTGGTGGCAGCAGTTTACTTTTATAGCATTTTAAAAAAAGCAGCGTTTACCACATTTGGCTCAAGACTGTGGTCCACGTCTAGCATGCATACAAGAGAGCAGATGTTCGATTGGTTATCCCAGATTTGAGCAAGAAACGAATCTCGGATAAGAGAAGGGGCTCTGCATTCATTCCAGGTCGATCCCCTGAAGTTCACACCGAACTTCAGAAGGAGCCAAGTGAAAGAGCAGACCAGTGGAACCGCCAGACACGTGCTGGAAGATTTGGCCCCTGAGCCCGCTGTTCCGTCAGATACTTGTTTTTGCATTGATCACTGAAGGCCTGTGTGGGAACAACTACTCTCGGCATCTCCTAATTACCCTCAAATAGAGCCTCTTCAGAAGTGTTCCTGGGCTACCCAGTTAACTGAACAGCTCGAACCAGGGGTATTGCATAGGAGCGCAGCCGTACCGAGTTGACACTTGAGATTTAGGGAATCGCCAGCTTGAGGTCCTGGGCTCTCTCCCGCCCAAGTTCGTAGTCCTAGCTCCTCTGGGTCGCGATTTAAGAGATGCACCACACCGCAAGCATTTGAAGTCCATGTGCCACCCTGCTGTGGTGGCGCTCATTGAAGGACCCTTGCATACCTTCCCCCTGTCCCCCGAGATGTGCTGCACTGGAACAGTCCTCTTTTCTTTATCGAGAGCTGAGAAAAGGCTACTGTCCCACCATGGACGATCGTCCCATCCCATAGCCACCGAGAGCCAGAGCGACATGTAACTGTAGGGGTTGAACCTACAAGCGACCTGGTCTAGACTGGCAAAGTTTGCCCAGGACTGTGTGGAGGGTCAGTGAGTTCTTGCATCACTTGCCGGTGCCCCCCCTGGCACAGCCATTGTTCTTTAGGCACGATGATCCCTGAAAGGATACTCACCTTAGCTGGGCCATCCTGTGCTCCCTCGCCATTCCCAAAACGTGCTCTGCCTGCAAGGGTAGACTCGCCTTGAATAGGAGGACACTGTTCTTCATCACCTCAAGCCCCTTCCTAAACTTCTACAGCTACCTAAAGAGGACCCACGTTCTTTCATAACGCACTACTGTACTTTTGAACAGAAGACTGCCCACTTCGTAGGGGTGGACTGCTTAAGTTAGGGATCGACTCTGAAGAACTGCCCAATGCTATATTTGTGTTAACTTAACCTTCTGTCTCAGGTTGTGGCTGTGTTTTCCCCCCTTCACCGCATTAGGCAAAACATAATTGTATACATGGTAAATAGTGAAAGGCGTGTATGGTAACTGTGCGATATTACTTTGGTATATTTGTGTTTAATTATGAAGGCCTATAATAAAAGCATATGTATTTTGTTTTATATACACTGGTCTAAGAGTAATCTGTGGAGTTTTAATGTATGTGCTCATTGGGGCTTATGATCACTCTCACCCCTCCAGAGAATTAGTCTTGACCACCTGCCAAGCTACCGTAGATTGGTATGGTTTGTCCAGAAGGTTCTCCTGTTCCACTAAACTAGGGTGGCCTACTTCAGGTCTGCCCACCAGATCAGAGTTTAGAAATCCATCCTAACATTTGCTGGACTTGAAACACTCTGCCAGCTCCCCTCAGAAGGAGGAGTAAGATGAGGAGTAGGCCCCTACTGATCAATCCAAAGGAAAAAAATAAACCTTTTCATCCTCCAATAGTTCAATTACCATCACCCCAAACTCTGTTGGCCACTACTGATACCAGGATGTCGTGATGAGGGAAAATGTTGGTAAAGTCCTCAAAAGTCACAAAAGGTGGTGTGTCGGCCTCATGATCAGCAAATGCACACCATTATCCTGCTCTTCATCTGAAGAGATCTCAATCTACTTCTTGTGAGGAATCTGATATCTTCACTCCTTTCCCAGCAGTGGCCTCTCCCCATGTGGCCAGGGAACGGCAGTCACTATCTGATCCTGACCCTGGGGGCGACCGGAGTATCAAATGCGGGAGGCAACCCTCAGGGGAGTGACATAACATCGGAGACATGGTATATACCTTTGGTCTTTTAGGGTTACACCCTCCATTCCCCATGCCTTAATGGTTTATTGTCATAACTCACTCCACTGACCTATGAGGGCTACTGAGATTACGTTCCCATAACCTGCATACAAGTCATCAAGAACGGACTTCCCCTTCCATGAATACCAAAGTACTGTGACGAGACAGCTGAGCCGAGTAATGAAGATCAACGGAAACCAGAAACGCAAGCCGCGCTCTTGTGGTTGTAAGAGTATACTTGATGCAGGCACATTTAAATCACAAAACCAGTTAACAGAGGGGAGATGCTGGCTGAGACTGAGGAGGAGAGCAGATTGCAGAAACAGGTCTACTACGAGAACGCCATGAAAGGAAGGGAAGATTTTCTGGCGTACATTAGGTACCTATGGGCAGCCTCCTCACCACTCAAGCCTGGCGAGATTCAGAGCAAACAAGCAAGAACCGAGAGGGATGCAAAAACTGCAGAGCAGAAGCAGAGAGAATGAAACAAAGGAACGGGACATTTGAGAGCCACAGCAGGTATGCCGCGGGAGAGCGGTCGCACACTGAAGAGAGCATGCGAGTCTATCCATGGGAAGCTGGGACACTGGGGCCCTTCAGCAGCCCTACCGAAGTAAAATAACAAATGAAGCATGAGATTCAATACTTCTTAAAGAGACATAAATTGAATGTAAGATATTGTCAATGTTTTCTTGTTTTGGGTGAGTAGTATCAGTCTGTGAACTCTACCCCTGGTTTAGTTTTAGGTATTGTTCGTAACTGACCTTTCCACAATTAGTTGGGGGTCAGTGGCTGCATGACTCAGTAGGGACCAATATTCACCAGTCGGTCTGATTGTTACGGAGGGTGTTTTTTTTTCTTCTATTGAGCCTTAGCACTTGGGTTTCAGGTGTCCCCACAGGCTTCCGATTTATATAATAACTTGTGAGGTACACACTTGTTAGTGTTTTTTTGAATATAGGTTGAACACTTTATTTAGTGTACTTTTCATTCATATTATCCACATAAGTTAAACCACTTAGTGCTTACTCTATTTTGTTCCACAAATATCAGTATCACACAAGTTATTTCACTTTGTGTATTCCTTTGTGACATTAATTGTGACTTTCCTGGTGATTGGTGCATTATTTCTTATATAAAACATTTTTGCTATTGCAAAATGGTGTGTTAATTTACAAAAAACATTTGTGTCAACATTTCTCTGCATGTGCTGCTGTTTCGCCCTTTCTTGGGCTTTGTCAAGGCACATTCTTTACTTATTGTTGTGCGTCAGTCTTGTATTTACACTTTACATTTCAGTGCATACATTGCAATTACGTGACGCACATCAATGCTACATAGGCTTGTAGATATATACATCAGATTGTTTTCATTTATTCTTCTTTTCTTTCTCTTTGTGAGAGAGAAAATGTCAGTATCGTCAGCGTAGTTGGTAATAAAAAGGCCCTGGAGCTTTGCACAGTGGTTAGAGATACAGTTTAAACAGGAGGGGCGCGATTCATGCCACGTGAGGGACACCGTATACAATGGGTAGGGGTGGGGCAGAAGCATTACGCCCCCCCCCCCCAACAGCCTGGACATACGTTTGGACAAAAATGAGGGTACCCATGTGATGGAATCAGGGCTAAGTAAACCGGTGCTGCTCAGTGTCTGGAGCAAGCGATCATGATCGAGGAGATCAAAAGCCGCAGATAAGTCCAACAGCACCAATAGGCCGGTTTTACAAGCTACTTAAGTGGGTCTGTAGGTCAATTAGGGTGGTCTCAGTACTGTAGCCAGGTCTAAAACCGGACTGTCTGGAATGCAAGACACAAGATCCTTCGAAGAACGTCTGAAGTTGCAAGGTGGCAGTTTGGTCTAGTATCTTGAGCAGGAGGTTGCAGTTGGTAATGGGTGATAGGTTGTTCAAGTCATAAGGACTCATATCTGCTTTTTTTTTCCTTTAATCATTGGGAAGATCATGGCCCTTTTAATTGAGTCTGGGACCATTTGGTGATGGAAGGAAGGGTTAACAAATCTAGTTACACAGCGAGAACATTTCCTTATGGTCAATGATCATTTGGGGTGACATTTTCAGGGCTAGGCGATGGCCGTATGGAGGATAGAATTTTTACCATATCCAACGTAGTAATGCGTGAAAAGCTAAACTGTCAGGCCCGGCTGGAAACTGTGGGGAAGATGGCAGCGCCATTACTAGTCCTGTTACGTCCCTGCTGTTTGTTTTGGTAACGGTCTAGTTGTTTCAACAATGGCCACCGCCGTGCATAAACATCCTCTCCCCCTGCAGTTCCGCGCGTTGCACTTGTTTTCCTTCGTGCGTGCGCTGCACTGGGTTTCGGCCCTTTTCCTCCTGTCAGCTGGCCGCTATTCTTTTCTTAATGGCTTACCTGTTTTCTTCTGCTCCGCTTTGCTCGGCTCCTTCCTCCGCTTACCTGGTTCTGCCTTTCAACTTGTTGCCTTCCTCCTGCCTGTGGCTTTCTGCGGCATTCGATCTGCTCCCCTCTACGCTTGTGCTGCCTTGCCTCCTGGTCCTACTCCACTCCATTGTCCTACCTTCCTACCGTACCGCAGCTGCTGTGCCTTCCGGTCACTTGGATTTTGCAATCCTTGGATTGCAGACCGCTCCCACTTTGGTACGGTGGCGAACAGCCATCTCAGAGATAGACGGAAGGTTGCTGACCAAGCTCTAAGGATTGCTGCAGGGTTTTTGTGCCGATCGGCTTTTCCCTGTATTTTTGGGTATGGCTCCCGGGCAGGCCTCTCTGTTGGGGTTTTCCTGCCGACAGGGTGGCTTCCCGAGGAGAGGGGCCCTACTTGCTACAGAAGAAGGGGAAGAAAGTGAGAAAGGAAATCCGGAACCCCCCGCGTCACAAGAAGTCCCTAGATGAAGACCACCAGGAACATACAGGTGAGGAGGAAGGGAGGGAAGAGGATTCTGACATTGACAGCCGTCTTGACAGCGTGCAACGCCAACCCAGAATTATGGCCTCGTTAGAACAATATCACAAGATGGTTACTGCCATTCAAGGTCTCACAAGTGAGATGCAGACACTCTGTACTGAAAACACTAATCTAAAGCAGCAAGTGGCAGATTTGTCTGCCAGAAACTAAGGCAACCGAGAAGATTTACCGCCTTACCGGTTATCGTTTGGGAAGTACAATGGGAATCCCAAGACCCTGAACGAATTTCTTGATGCCTGCTTCATGTACTTTGCCTTTCGTCCCCACACTTTTGAGAAGGAAAGGGCAAAGGTGGGGTTTTTGGTTTCCAACTTAGTGGGTAACGCCCTGGCATGGGCGACTCCATTGATCACCCGCTCAGATCCGATTACCAACGATTATGCCCAATTCATCCAACAATTCAGAAACCGATTTGAACGCCAGGAAGCTCAATATTCAACCTATGAAGCTCTAGTCGATATCCGACAAGGAACTCAAGACGTCCAGACTTACGCATCGACCTTTCAACGTTTAGCTACCAATGCTGGATGGCCTGACTCAGCTCAGCAAACTTTGTTTCGAAGAGGCTTAAACAAAGAGTTGAAGGACAAATTGGCTGGAACGGCTCGCCCCCATACCTTCCAGGAATTGGTAACACTTATTTTACAGATGGAATTCCGTCTGGGGGAGCGCAAGAAAGAGACGAAGAAGAAGAAGAGTCGTGCCTACCCTCCTTCCCCATTTCCTCCACCTGCATCTAACGACAAACATTCAGCCACTCCTGGAGATGAGCCGATGCAGATTGGTACGATGAGGGGCCCTCTTACAGCAGAAGAACGTAATCGAAGAAGGGAGTCAGGCCTCTGCATGTATTGCAGCTCTCAGAAACACCTGCTAAGGAACTGTCCCGAAGTACCCCCTCGGAGGTCGGGAAACGGGAATCCCCAAACCTAGGCAGGGATAGGTCGGGGGTGATCATCATCAGTCCCTGTAACTCCACTAAGTCTTCTCTACATCTGAAGACAGCCAACTCATGGTGATCAAGGTCAGACTGTCCTTTGGGGACACCGGAGTCGACATTAGCCATGCTGGACTGTGGGGCAGCGGGCAATTTTTTGGACATCAGCTGGGCCAAGAAGAATGCCCTTCCTATCAGACGCAAGAGTAGATCAGTTCCTGTAGAAGCAGTGGATGGTTCCCCCTTGTCTTCGGGACCAAAAGAGTGGGAGACGCTTCCCATCAGGACCACCATTTTCTCTCACCAGGAGGACCTGATCTTGGACCTCATAAAGGCAGCTCACTTCCCCATAATCTTGAGAATGCCGTGGTTGCATCGGCATAACCCTGTTATAGATTGGACCCAGAACACTGTGCCGTTTGCTTCACCATATTGTAGGGATCACTGCCTGGCCGACTCCATCTCTGAAATACTTCTTGGAGTCCAAGAATCGTCTCTCCCCATTTCAGTAAATTCAATACCTACTCAATACAGAGACTTTGCCAAGGTGTTTGAGGATAAGGTATACCGTCTTCTTCCCCCTCATCGAGTAGAGGACTGTGCCATAGAGACCGTTCCTGACTCCTCCATTCCTTTTAGTAGGATGTATCCTCTCTCCATTCCGAAACGTCAAGCTTTCAAGGAGTACTTGGAGACCCATCTGGAACACGGTCTGATAGGTGAATCCAAGTCACCCGCTGGGGCAGCCCTCTTCTTCATACCCAAGAAAGGTTCTATGGAATTACGACCCTGTATAGATTACAGAGGGTTAAATAAGCTGACAATCAAGGACCGTTATCCCATGCCTCTAATCAACAGTATCCTGGAAGCTGTCCGAGGGGCAACCATTTTTACTAAGTTAAATCTCAGGGGTGCCTACCATTTACTACGCATTCGTGCAGTGGACGAATGGAAGACGGCCTTTCGCACCCCTTTAGGCCACTATGAGTATACAGTTATGCCATTTGGATTGGTTAATGCCCCCGCCGTGTTTCAAAGATTCATGGATAAGAGGTTTTCGGACCTGTTATTCGTCAGTGTGGTGATCTACTTAGACGACATTCTGATTTATTCTTCATCTTTGGACGAACATCGCAGACAGGTTCGAGAAGTGCTATCCCGTCTTCAAGCCAACCACCTGATATGATATGATATGATATGATATGGTATTTGTAACGCGCCTATACACAAGTGTTTCAAGGCGCGACGAGGCAGGGAGGGAGGGAAACAAGGGGAAGACGGACAAGCGATCCTACTAGGCCAGGTGTCATTCAGATCGCGCAAGTGCAGAGGTAAGGGGAAAAGGAGAAAGTGCAGGGGGAGGAGGTGGGGGGAAAAGTGCAGTACAAGGTAAGTGGCGTAATAAAATAATAAATGATAAATAATAAATAAAAAGGGCCAGCTGGTGGCAAGTGCGAGGTAAGTGCAGAGCAAGTGCTGGGTAGGGGGCTGTAGGGATACAGTGACAGTCCCACAGTGCAGGGGGAGCCAGGGGGGCAGTGCAAGTGGAGAGTGGCTGGGCCCTGGACCGAGGTCGCTGAGAGTGGCCCAGATGCAGGTTAAGTGCAGAATTCAGTGGGGAGTTAAGCAGGTTTAGCAGGGGAGAGGGAGAGAGAAGGCAGAAGCGAAGAGGAAGGTTTTGAGGTGCTTCCGGAACCGGAGATGGTTCTCCTCAAGTTTCAGGGAGGCAGGCAGGCTGTTCCAGAGGGAGGCCCCTGCTGCGGAGAGAGATCTACCCCCAGCACGTTGCTTCGAGAAGCGGCTGACCATGAGGGAGTTAGAGATGGATGAGCGAAGGGCTCGTGAAGGAAGATATTTAGGAAGAGAGAGTTGAAGGTATTTAGGCCCCAGGCCCCAGAAGGCCTTGTGGACAATGCAGAGGGTTTTGAACTTAATCCTCGCAGCCACTGGGAGCCAGTGTAGAGATTTCAGTCCTGGAGAGATACGGTCCCTGGGCTTGAGGCCAAGGACAAGTCTCGCAGTTCTGTTCTGGATAAGTTGCAGAGGGCGGAGAGTGGAGGCAGGCAGATTAAGATAGAGGCTGTTACAGTAGTCCAGCCTTGAGAGAACCAGGGCTCGGGAGACAGTGAGCTTCTGGGGGAAGGAGAGGCAAGGAAGGATACCTCTGAGGAGGTGCAACTGGTAGTGTGACTTCTTAGAGACATCAGATATATGAGGAGAGAAGGAGAGTGTGGAGTCGAAGATGACCCCGAGGTTTTTAGCCTTGCAGGTAGGGGCAGGAAGGGGGCCAAGGGAGGCCGGCCAGAGAGCTGCAGGGAAGGAGGGAGTGGGTGCGCCGATGAGTAGAATCTCAGTCTTACTGGCGTTAAGGCAGACGTCAAGATCGACAAGTGTGTATTTGAAACCTCCACCATTACATACCTGGGGTTCATTCTTTTGGCAGAAGGCATACAGATGGATCCTTCCAAGGTTCAAGCCATCCAGAGATGCCCCCCCCCTAAGAAGGTTAAGGATGCCAAACGGTTCCTTGATTTGGCGAACTTCTATAGGCGTTTCATTCCGGAATTTTCCAAGAAGGTTTTGGCTATTAAAGCCCTACTCAAGAAGGGGATTCCTTTTGTATGGAATGAAGCAGCGGAAGAAGCTTTCCGACTCCACAAACAAGCATTCACTACCGCACCCATCCTTAGGCAGCCGGACCAGGGCTGCCCATTCATACTCTAAGCCGACGTCTCGGATAAGGCTATTGGGGCAGTCCTCCTTCAGAAGGGAGATGATACATTAGAGCACCCCATTGCATATCTTTCCAGGACCCTTACCTCCAGTGAACAGAACTACCCAGTCATCGAAAAAGAGATACTCGCCATCAGACATGCCTGCTCGGAATGGCGCCATCTTTTGCAAGGGGCCGTTCACCTATTCTTTGTTCGAACTGATCACCGCAATCTCTGTGTCCTTCAGCAGATGGAGTGTCAGAATGCTCGACATGCAAGCTGGGCATATTTCTTTTCTCAATGTGATTTCACCATCTCATACATACCTGGTAAGGATAATACTGTTTCAGATGCCTTTTCCCGGAGTCATGATTTCGAAGGTGAAGTTCCGTACAGGGGTGAAAGAGTACTTGCTGGTAAGGAGATCATTGCTTCCCTTAATACCTTTCTCCAAGACATCAGAGAAAACTCCCCTTCCGAAGTACTCACCCTGGATCAGAGGCACCTCCTTGATGAAAGAGAAGGCTTATACCGCAAGGGACAGGCCTGATTTGTTCCCACCAAGGCCCTTCGTGATCAGGCTATTTCATGGTGTCATGACTTACCCACAGCAGGTCACAAAAGACAAAAGACCACCATCGAACTACTAAGCCGATATTTCTGGTGGCCCGAATTACAGAAGGATGTGAAGTTATACGTCTGTACTTGTCCAACCTGTGCCATAGCCAAACACTCCACCAAGAGACCGTTAGGAACGCTACAACAAGAGCTTCTCCCTTCCCAGCCATGGATCCACCAATGTCATTGTGGACCTTCCTGTATCAGACGGATTCACGACTATCATAGTAACAGTAGATACCTTTTCCAAGATGGCCCACTTCTCAGCTTTGCCCCAGTCTCCCTTCTGCTCCACAGACCGCCACTGTCTAAGGTATGCGATTCGTCTTCATGGGCTCCCTCTCACCATATTATCCGACCGTGGTACCCAATTTACTTCGGCCTTCTGGTCTTCCTTGTGTCATCAGATGGGCATCCAAAGAGCACTGTCTTCTGGTCATCAACCCCAAAGTAACCGGCAGACAGAAAGGTTAAATTCCACCTTAGAACAATATCTACGTTGCTTTTGCAGCCACCGGCAGGATCAATGGAGTCAAAACTTACCTTTGGCAGAGTTTGCTAACAATAACAGTTCATTCAGCCATTTGGATGAATCCTTTTTTTTGTACATACGGCTATCATCCCAGACATTTTCCTTTAGAACTGTCGGCCTCCTCTAAGATCCCGTCCATTGAACACCTGTTGGACGATATCAAGGAAGCCCACAAGTGGCAAAAGAATCCCTCGAGGCAAGCAGAACAGTCTACAAGACCTACGCTGACAAAAAGAGACAGCCGAATCCTAATTGGAAGAAGGGAACTAGGGTATGGTTGGCTACTAAATGTTTGCCTTTATGGATCCGTAGAGGGACATTTTCACCGAGGTATATTGGGCCATCAGTGACCAGATCAACCATGTGGCCTTCCGCCTCCGTCTCCCAGCAAGCATGAAGAGAATACACCCAGTCTTCCACACCTGACTATTGAAAGAATATAAAGAGGATCCCTACAAGCGCAAGATTCCCAGGGCTGAGACCTGTGTTCCACCTGCAGAAGAGGAGTATGAGGTGGCCTATCTGGTTGACTCCAGGTACAGAAGAGGAGTTCTTCAGTATTTAGTGCACTGGAAGGGCTATTCTGAAGCAGAACGTACTTGGGAGGCTAGATCCCATATACATGATCCCCGGCTTCTCGAGGAATTCCATAGACGACATCCGGGCAAACCTGGAGGGACTCAGAGGAACAGAGGTTATAAGGTCATGCCCGGCTAGAAACTGTGGGGAAGATGGCGGCACCATTACTAGTCCCGTTACGTTCCTGCTGTTTGTTTTGGTAACGGTCTAGTTGTTTCAACAATGGCCGCCGCTGTGCATAAACATCCTCTCCCCCAGCAGTTCCACGCGTCGCACTTGTTTTCCTTAGTGCGTGCGCTGCACTGGGTTTCGGACCGGCGTTATTTATTCCCTTTTCCTCCCGTCAGCTGGGCGCTATTCTTTTCTTAGTGGCTTACCTGTTTTCTTCTGCTCCGCTTTGCTCGGCTCCTTCCTCCGCTTACCTGGTTCTGCCTTTCAGCTTGTTGCTTTCCTCCTGCCTGTGGCTTTCTGCGGCCTTCGATCTGCTCCCCTCTGCGCTTGTGCTGCCTTGCCTCCCGGTCCTACTCCACTCCATTGTCCTACCTTCCTACCGTACCGCAGCTGCTGTGCCTTCCGGTCACTTGATTTTGCAATCCTCGGATTGCAGACTGCTCCCACTTTGGTACGGTGCCGAACAGCCATCTGAGAGATAGACGGAAGGTTGCTGATCAAACTCTAAGGATCGCTACAGGGTTTTTGTTTCGATCGGCTTTTCCCTGTATTTTTAGGTCTGGCTCCAGGGGAGTCCTCTCTGTTGGGGTTTTCCTGCGGACAGGGTGGCTTCCCGAGGAGAGAGGCCATACTTGCTACAGAAGAATGGGAAGAAAGTGAGAAAGGAAATCCTGAACCCCCGGCATCCCAAGAAGTACCTAGAGGAAGACCACCAGGAAGATACAGGTGAGGAGGAAGGGAGGGTAGAGGATTCTGACATTGACAGCAGTCTTGACATAAACTTAGGCGCTGGTTCACCTGTCATTTCCATCTCCATATGGTATGGGAGAGACATATTTTCCAGGCTACTTTGGATTTTAGCTCTGGCTGTTTAAATTTACGCTTTGTTAGGTAAGATTTTCACAGCGGGATATTTTTCCTTAATAACTCAGTGAGTGGGAACCTTTTTCCACACTCACTTAATCTTCGACTCTTTATGGGTGTCATTTTTAAGACTCTCCATAGTGTCTTTTTAAAGTGATCATGTCTAACAACTTATTGGCAATAAGTGCCTGATGTTGCTGGGTTGCCCTAGGGGCTCCCCTTTTAACTTTCTTTTGCTAATCTTGAGTGAACTACAGTTCAAAGGGTAGAAAGGATCTTTGGATCCCTTTTACATTTTATTCTGTGAAACCAGCACACCCCACCTTATGTGGAGTGCTGGGGAGATACAATGTATCCCCTTTCACATTAAAACTGTAATAATTCTGTTACAGTGACAAGCTTACCTTTAGTGGCTGGTGGCAGTGATACCCTGTATTAATTTGGTGCACGTTTACCACGGGCTGTGTTCGTAGCTGCAGTGGAGGCACCCTAGGGTGCTCACTTATCCAAAATGGCCGGTCTTCTTTTTTGCCATTTTAGTGTGTGTCATTTGTTCCTTCCCCTGACGTTCTGGGCAGGAAATTCCTTTGTGCGATTTTTATCTTTAGCAGGAGTCCCCTGGACTCCCCGCTCAGGCTCCAGTCGGTCTGTGAGTGCAGGAAGTGAGGGAGGAGTCCAAAACTCCACAGTCCTTCGTCTTACGCCTTGCCTGAATGGAGACAAATACCAGTGGGGGGCTGGCTGTCCTGAATGGACAACCAGACCACCCCTTCTTGTAAAATGCAGTGAGAGAATGCAGAGGTTGCGCTGCAATTCCTGATAAATACTGTGAACCTGGAAGCTGAAGAAAAGTCGACCACTGGAACTTAAACCGAAGAGGATTGTGAAGGAAAAGTGGCAGAGACGATTTCCAGCGACTGGAGAGCCTGCTATGTAACCCGAGCCTGCTGCAGCCCTTCCTTCCAATCGACCTGGGGACTCCGAAAACGACGACCCCGACCCTGGTGAGATCCATTAGACTCAATAAGACCTGCATTTTGAGCCATCCCACGGGTTGCTGCGACCTTGCGTTCTTGCAATACCCCAACAGCCTGGGAACTCAAGCCATTGTGCGGTGCACTGTCTTCTGAATTCCGAATCACGCTGAAACTTCGTGGGCATCCTGGTGGATCTCCAGAGACATGAATCGAGTCTGAAAAGTCCCCTCAGCAGAGTGCTGGACCTTTGTAACTATGAGAATTCTGCCGCGATTTTCTGTCTTCTTCAGTGCTCCTGGAAAAGGCGCCAAATCCACAGAAACGCATTCAGCCGCAAGGGAAACCTTGCCTAGAGCCTTCTTAATCGATCCCTGCTGCAAAGTCCCTTCTGAGGTCTTGTGTTCTGTCTCCAGGACAAGGAATCCACTGACCGGGTATTTGGCTGCAGACCCTGAAGTTCTCCATTTGCAAAATCTTCATTGCTGAGGTACTGTGTTTGGCTTGGGTATGTACTTACCTTAAGTCTGGTAGGATTTCTGTGTAGCTGTGGGGTGTCTTCTGTGATGGGGAGGCCTCTCATCCAGTGCACCCAGTCCCACTGCAAGAATCCTGCTAGGTTGTCTTCTGCAAAGCCCCTGGACCCACTTCTAACTCTAAAAGTAAAGTACTCCCCTGTTTGCCCAATTTTCCTAAGGAACTCTGGCTTTTGCTACTAAAGAACCTATTCGGACACTGCCTGTTGGTCACTTGTCCTAGTGACCCCCCTGAGAACACTCATGCTCCAAGAATAAGGGAAAGACTTTCAAGGGATTGGGACTTCTGCGTTGAAAAGAAAATAAGTGTTTAAAAGTGACTTACTTGTAAAGAGTTGGTTGGTAACTGTAATTCTAAGAGTGAACAGTTACAAAAGTTCGGACTGATCTTGAATGTGTGATGCACTATTCTTAAAAGTATGGTTAACATCTTTTCTTCCTTAGCCACTGTTTTGCCAGTCTAAAAGAAAGTAGATGTGAAGGTGTTTTACTCTAATGTGATTAGTTTGTGCCTCCTTACAAAAGTAATGTGTTGGTTTCACCAGATTATCCCTGTAGGGTAATTGTATGAGTGTCCCCCAACTGGATCTTGCTTCCCCCGACCTGCTGCTAGCCTGTCCTTAATAAGTCTGCATTAGGTTGTTGCCTACCTAGAATAAATTGGGTTTTTCTTTCCACTTCATTGTGAGGTTAAACAAAGTATATGGTTTTACTTACCTTGTGTTAGCCGTGTGCCTTCCCAAAAATAAGTTACATTAGTTACTGATTATCTCCATCTGTGGTTCACTGTTCTCAACAGCACCTGTAATTGTAGAATAAATCCTTAGGTTTTACTCACCTAGTATAACTGTGTTATCACAAAAGTAGTTAAGGTTTTACTGCACCTGGAATAAGTGTTCCACTATTCATAAAAAATATATTGTCCAGTTTACTGATTAAGTGATTTGTACAAAGAGTCAGTGTATAACTGGTAGGGTCTACTGCCCTAGCATTACTGAATGTAATTGTGAAAGTAACCATTGGTTTTTACTCCAAGAATAGGCTTGACCTATACTGAAAGTGTATGAAAAGGTTTCGACTTCCCTAGAACTACTGTTAGGTGTACCAAATAAGGTTTATACTGTGTACCTTCGAGTATAGTGTTGTGTTTTTATAATTGTGATTCCATATAATGTGTTAGTACTGCTTTACCCCTAGATTTATCTGGGCCTTCCTGTATTTACATAGATCCTTTATTTTTACAATACATAGTGTTTCAGTGTTTCTTTGGATCATTTGTATTACAATTTCACTTGTACTGTGTCTACTGCCCTCTCTTCCTCCTAAAATAAGCCTGGCTGCTCTGCCTATGCTACCATGAACTCAAGTGGTACAGCCTTATACTAAGAGTGGAGTTTTGTACTGCCTCTGCTCAATGGTTTTACTAGACCTCAAAAAAACTGTCCTAACATCCTCGTACAGCACCCACCTGGCACCCCTAATCTCTTTCTCGGATGTAGATACATGACACAGGGGATTTGCCAGCAAATGATCCCCGCTCATAATTTCTTTACTTCTCAACCAATCAGCACAGGGAAGACAGAATCGGTCATCAATGAGAATTAGGAGAAGTAGAATATGGGGGACACCTCTGTACTTTCCAGCAGACAAATACATTTGAGAAACTCGTGTAACCAGATTTTGAGAGAATAGGAAAGTCTTTGCAAGTAAATGTTACAGCTCTGCTTCATTCTCGGACAAACAAAGGGGCACCAGCAAAATGCATAAATGTGGAGTGAGGGCATAACATCTGTCGAACCACACTTCGTATTTCTGCTCAATGTGATATTGACCTTGCTGCAGTGAGATGACCAGGCCTGCACGTCCTCTAAATGTTTGAAGAATTCTAAAGAGGTCCTGTGCGACTATCGCACCAAATCACTATAATAAGGAATCCTCAAGATTTATTATAAAAACATAATATGTATCTTGAATATTCGGTTTTCCAGAATCAATGTACGATGAATCAGTTCATCTTAATAGCTTGCCACCAGTGGATGAGAGTGGATTATCATGACACCTTACTCCCAGGAGCAGTTACTGGCACCAGAGAAGTTTTAAAACCACTATTCATCCAACTACCAACTCGGGGTTTTCCCCAGAGCTTGTTGCTCTTAGAGCATACAAAAGAAAGTGTTGCAGACATTGGGTTTCGTCTCCCTCTCGGGAAAGTTATGAGGCATGTAATAGGGTCGTACTTCAATACAAGAATGCTATTATTCTTTCTAAAACATATATTGAAACGAAATAGCTAAGGCAAAACCTGACACTGCTGCCCTTTTCAAAATCTTGAATGATTTAGAAGCACCCAAAGCACGGCCCAGAACTACAGTGACTAAGGATCAAGCAAGGTGTTCCGCCATCCACAATGACCCGTTAAGTAAACTTCACAAACTGCAGACTAATATTCTTGCTAGGATTGAACGATCTATGCCCTCGGCTAGCACCAGTCATCCTTCCTGGATCATCCCCCGTTCACATTCCTGCTTGTATCTGAGATGGAGGTCTCTGAAATCATTTCAGCTCTGAAGCCTACATTCTGCAATGGTGAGATTGGTCATGCTCTCATGGTCAAGGATTGCTCTGCTGATCTGATTCAATTGATCACTAAGTTCATTAACACCTCATTTGTTTCAACAACTGTTCCATCCGCTATAAAAGTAGCCTGGATTACACAGTTTTTGAAAAAGCCAAATCACGATCCAGTTGTGGCTACAAATTACAGGCCAATCACAAATGTACCCTTTCTGCTGGAAATCCTGGATCAGGTAGTGTATCTTCAGGTGCAGCACTATCCTGGGCGGGTGGGCCTCCTTAGTCAAAGGCAATCAGGTTTTAGGAAGGCACATGGCACGGCGACAGCGCTTCTGGATCTTAAGTTTAGTATTCTCAATAAGATGGATTCTTGCAAAGCTTTGCTACTGATGTTGCGACTTCTCAGCGGCTTTCGAGCTGGAGAATCAGAAGCTATAATCAGAAAGACTGATTAGCTCTGCTAATTTCTTCCTGAAGTCGGCTGCTTGGGTCAATTCTCTTGACCGGTCGTGCTGCCAGGGTTTTCTCTGAAGCCACTTCTGCCAATCCTGTAACACTGCAGTGTGCAGTGGTTCAGGGATCTTGTATTCTATATGAATGATGCCAACGACATATTGTTAGAATTGTCGGGCGATCATGGGAAAGACTATGCTTATTGACGACGTTCACGCCGATATACAAAGCTGGATGGCTCACAGCTATCTTGCGCTTAACTGACAAAACTGAGCTGTTGATTATTGGAACATCTAATGGTTTAAAGAAATTGGGAGAAGACTATAAGAACTTTGGCATTGGAGGCATTAACGTCAAGGGTGACAACCTTTCCATGAGGCCATATGTTAATAGAATAATGTCCAACTGTGCCCATTAATGCGTGTAATGAACTTCACTGGTTTCCAGTGAGGTCAAGGGTTATGTTCCTGCTGCTTATTATTACTCACAGTAGGCAGCAGCTTATCTTAAGGAGAGATGTATGAATAATATTTGCCAATCGATTCAACCCAGATATTGTCTACAGTGATCTGGTAAACTTGCCTTCAACCACATGGCACCAATGCTGTGGAACGCACTTGTGCCTGATTTGAGATGAATAAAAGCTATTTTGCTGTTCAAATGTACTCTGAAAAATCATCTTTTGAAGTGCTTCCTGGATTTGACGGTCAGCTGACTTCACGCATCTGATTTTTATGGTGTTTTACGCGTGGCCCGTCTCGTTCGTCTGGTACGTGTCCTGATGTTAAATGTTATTCGTCCCTGATGCCCACAGGTTTGTTAGCTTTATGAATAATAAATCCCTAATAGGATTCTGCCTTTAATTATTAAAACATGTGCTACGATAAATGCATATTTTATTGAATTTTAACAATTGTTTTTTAACAAAGTAGATTAGTAGGTGAAGGCATCCACTCTTACCCGTGTCACAAGAAAAATACAAAACGATATAAGACACCCAGTCAGGGAATGAGACCAAGAGAGGAGTTGCAAGGATAACAAACTTTATATAATATTAAGTATGCCAGTAAAGAACTCTGCTGCTCAAGAGCGCTCTGCCAAAACCTACACGGGCAGCACATTAAAAAGGCAGCAAGCGTCATAAGTGAAATCATACATAGGTAATACATCCTAGTTGACTGGCTAGGAACATATAGCAAATCCAGTTTCATATGGGATGCCTGGGCACCATTGGTTGTTGCTTCTCAGTCGATCATGGTGCACAAGGTCAGGTGGGCTCATCTCCATGGTGAAGGTCAGGGCAGAGAAGTGCTGCAATGCTAACTATCTAATCTAAACAACAGGAACCAACGTAGCGGAAAATAAGAGAAAACACTTGCTCATCACTTGAATGGGGAAACTTAAGAAGGAGGAAATAATAGATGGGCATTCCGACCTACACATTCAGGGCTCCTTTGATAGGGCAGTTCCCGCACCCATGTGCGCACCCCAGCTGCCTGATCTACAGTCCGCCTTTCCTGGCGTCTCATGATACGGACAGACGTGTGTTGATTCTCGGGGAACATACTGCCGCACAGGATTAAGTCTATGGTGGGTGTTCTGGAATGGTCAGTGCGAGGGGCTCAGATGTGTATCAACATGAAAGAGATTGGGGGGTCCCGACTGGTGGGCCCTGGCTTGCGAGGGCAAGGCAGTTTAGTGGAGATGAATGGGCACTTGGGCTGGGTCCGGCTTCGGTCACACGCTCTGCGAAAGCACATTCTGTGGAAGAGATACTAAAAATTCACAACAATAAACGCCTGGACTTCCGTGAGAACAAGGCTTGTGCTGGGCTGGCAGAGGGTGGTGATAGCTTGTGCTGGGCTGGCAGGGGGTGGCGATAGCTTGGGCTCTCTGTGCGAGGTGCTGGGGATGGGAGAGCAGAGTTTTACAGAGGGATGATTTTTGGGCCAAATAACAAAGATGGCGTTTGGTCCGATACAAAATGGTGTCTCTAGGCAAGGACATGTGTTGTGTTGTTCGTGAAATTGCTTATGCTTTCTAGTGCGGATGAGGGCCATGGGGGTGGGGCATCACTCCCCACCCCCCTTTGCTTCCACTTGGTTTAGATACCGAGGTGGCGGGGGGTTAGGATCATATTCAGAAATAACAGCCAACACGTGTTCTGACACGGGTCTTCAAGGCTGATTGGTTAGTGTATTAACATTTTCCAGTATCACATGCGATCATTTAAGGGAAGCCTATTCAAGAACTGTAAGGGTGCAGAAGGAGAGAGACGAGACAGGTGGCATATTTGTTTGGGCTAGAGACTTATCTGCACAAAAAGAAAGGAAAGGGGGTTTGGCAAAGACCTAGCTACTATGAGGGGGTGCCCTGCCTCAAAAAAAGAAAACTATGAACCCAGTCAGGGTGTCCGTCAAACAAACATTTCCACCGTCCTGTGTCTGAACCCATTTCCATCCCTTACACATTCCCTCCAACTAAAGGAAAAAAGGCGTGTCTTCTTAATTCCAGAATGAGGCCTCTCCCGTTCTGGATGCTGACACCAAAGTGCAATTCTTATGGAAAAGAATATGAACAGTTCAATGTTCACAAAATCAGCCAACTTAAAGATAATGCAGTTTCCCCCCCCTGCTGGAGGTGGAGGGGTGGGGGGGTGGGGGGGGGCAGGGTGGTTGAACAGCTTCCTGGCTCTTCTTATTCACAAAATACTGTTTCTAAAAAATACTCTGGGTATTCCTCTTCCTGGTCCGTAGCACATAAAATGGCCCTTCCCAGTCTTTTGTCAGGTCTGGTTTACTCGCCTGCCAGTTTAATGTTCACTTTCAAAGATTTGTGTTTTGGGCTCCCATCCACTGGTTATAATTCTTGTATTGTGGTGGACCCTCAACCCTTATGCGTTCCACTGGTGGGCTTTGCCCACTTTCATAACGGTCCCAGACCTTGCTCCCTTGGCTTAACGGGATCCTTGTCACTTTGTTACCTACTGTCCACTTGGACATACCTGGTATACTCCCTTGTCAGTGACTGTCCCACCTAGGTGCACCCCCAAAATTCATATATGTCTGTATGCCTCTAGTCATTACCTTGTGTACCTCGGGATGTACTTATCTGCTTGACACAGTTCATATATATTGTTGATTCTCTCCCCCCCCCACCTCCCCTTGTGCTCTTTGGGGTGTTTTATTGGGTTTATAAAAAGTGTGTATCCATGTGTATGCTTCCCTTTTCATCGCCTTGTATTCGTCGCAGTGATTTTTATAAAGTTTGGCAAGTTCGTATTTGTTAGGGAGAATTTTCAGTTTAGTGCTAAATTCCTCCCACCTTAGAGACCCCCAGCTCTCGCTAAACTTTGGGACTTTGTACTTTTAAATCTATGTGTTTTCTGTCTGTTTCTTTTGGTTGTGGGGAGCGCCTGAGACCCAAAGTGAAAGCCAAGGCAGGCAGAAACACAACACGGTTGTGTTTCCATGCCACAGTGTTTCTGCTTACAGCAGCTTTCCCATTTGGGCTCTCGGGCTCCCCGTGGGGAGCCCGAGAGCCCAAATGGGAAAACAACCAAGTTGTGTTTCGAAAACACTGCAGTTTTTCTTTCCAAGTTTCTCAGGCTTCTCCGGCTCGGAGGAGCCTGAGAAACTTAGAAAGAAAAACCAATGAAGGAAAAGCCACTCAGTGGTAGCTTTTATTTTATACAGCTGGCTGGCCTTTCCTTCATTAGTGCCGCAAAAACAAGCACAGGCGGGCATCCATTTCACAAAATGGATGCCCCCATTTGCTTCCTTTTGTAAATTTTGAGCTTCATTTGCTCAAAAACAAAAGTGCCAGTATATTTTTTTTTATTATTGCCCATCTTTTTGGCCAATAACATTTTTTGCCCGATCCATTCCTTTAAGTAAGATGGGGACAGCAAAGGGGCGTATGAATACTGCGATCTCCCAGGGCCATTCTCACCAATCCCATGAAGGGTTTCACTCCCCATGATATCCACGCGCTGGGTACAACCCCCCCAGCGGGACTATCTGGTAGCAGCCTCGCCTCCCTGGCCTCATGGAAAGGGGCCAAACCCATGGAAGATGTGACAATACCCTGGGATCCATCACAGAATATTTGAACAAAACAATTTGGAAATATCCAAGAAAAAAATAAAAAGAGAAAAACGAAAGCTCCATTAGTGTAAGTTGTGAGAAACCAAAGGGTGTACCACATTGACTCCCCCTGGATCCTCCATACAGGTGGCCAAGGAAAGGCCATCGCTTTTGGATCCTGCCCCTGGGGGTGGACAAGCGAGGGAGGACCACCTGGATGGAGGGTCCTTGGGGATTCCACATCCTCTTTTCAGGGGGGAAGCCCTATCCCAGAAGTGGTTATGGGGTATTGCTCATGTTCCGTTGTCGCTGAGGAGGTGCAAGTATAACAAGTTTATACTGTGCCCTATAGCTAAGATGGGAGCATTTTTTTTTCTCTTATTCTTTGGTTGAGAAATCTCAACCTTTAATAAAGAAGGAAACAGTTATTTTGCTCAAATACTTCAATTAAAACAACAATACAATCACAATAGTTAAGAAGTTACAAGATAGTAAGAGTAGGAGGACATGGAATATTAGCTATCATCTAAATCATACATTGTAATTATGTGTAGTATTTTAAAGTACATTTCAATTCATTACTCCTCGATAAAAGATGAGGTTAAAATAGATCAGACCTCCTCAGGATCATCCAGGGTTAATGCTCTAATAAAACTGGAAATTCCTATTATGGCAGACGTGGTTCTACCAGTCAAACATCTGTGTCAGAACTCCTCCGTGCCAACTACAGGGGACATGCACATCATTTTGCTCAAGTAAACATCTTACAACTCGGGGCAGACCAGCACCCAATGTTTAGTTGTCTCTACCATATCTTTATTTTGACAGAATCTGCATTATCCTAACTTTGCTGGTATCTTGCCATGCCAATCAAGATTTGTTTAAAAGTTAGCAAGTTCCAGCAAAAGTGGATTAAGAGTGCTCGGGTCACCTTATCTGGATAAATGCTAACGTAGATCGAGCCGATCTTTCAGCCCGACGGGGTGCTCTACCGGATCCTGGGTGGTACAGCTTAGTTTTTCCAATATTGAGCTACATAATTCCGTTAGAGCTCTCTTATTGGTGCAGCTATGGCTAATGCAAAAGAAATTAAAATCTACAAATAGAGAATTCTCAACTGGAGATAACACTTTACGAGATATTTTCCAGTGCGCATGAGCTTGTAGAGATATGATGCCAAACTCATAGCGAATAGCTAAGCCTGGGAGACTCCGCTGAACTTTTAGTGTACGTTTTCAAATTATTCCTTCGACCACAGCCATTTGACTCAGGAGCGGTTATGGGTGGGTCTCGATGCCATAAAACAGCCTTATATTATCGAATAACTGGTTTAAGTGACAAGTTGCCGATCTTTGCGTCAATCATTTTCATTTGGGTGGGTAATTTCACAGCTCGTTGGTTCAACCAAACCAGACTATTATTCCGGGTAGATATTGCAGACACTGGAAAGCCCAAGCAGATTAACAAAGCCACACCTTGAATAGAGCTTTTACCCATGTACCACTTAAAGTAACATTTCTTTCTATTATTTGATAATCTTATTTTTGATTTAGTGGGATTAACAGTAAGTACACGAGCTTTCATATAGGTTACAAAAGCAGAGATCAAACACTGGAGGCCGATTTTAGTGACATCGAACAAGAAAAAGTTGCCAGCGTAAGAGCAATTGGAGCTGTAGTTTCCGTAATTTAGGGACAATTAATGATACCAAACTGAGGGCCTCCATAATATTAGCCAGGTACAGATTAAAAAGACAGGGGGCTACCACACAGCCCTGTCTCACCCCTCTGGCTGTAGGGATGTTCCTTTAAAGAGCTCCATTATTATTTAGTCGTATTTCGATAGCAGTTCTTGAATTGAGAGCAATTAAACTAAGACGACCCGCAAGGATGCCCCAGCTTGCATGTTTCCTCCAAAGCAGTCCTCTATCCAGCACGTATGGGAGTAGTCTTCACCATTAAATAATAAAGAAAACACAGTCCTAGTCAGTCTTTGTCAAATCAAAATATTATAGCTGGCTCTGTGGACTAATGCATCCACTACGGAGGCCTGCGTTTGACCTCATAGTCACAGGTTTGAATCCTGGCAGGTCCACTCAGCTCTTCATCCTTCCGAGGTCGATAAAATGAGAACCATCAAGTTGGTTAACAATAAACATCTGTTACTAGCACCAAGATGCCCCTCCGAGGGTGAATGTACACTTTACAAATACGCCTGTTATGTTATATTATAAAATGGCCTATACTAACAAAATCTAATGCCTGCCCCATCTCTTATACAAAAAGTGTGTAAAGGGGAATGTGTTATAAGAAAGGATCAAGGTCGCCGAGTCAGCTCTGCTCCCCACGTTGGACAGCATGGAGTAAGGCTGCCCCCGTAAACGGGATGACACACTCCGGCTCAGGTTATAAACAAAAAGGCAGTCCAAAACGTGGGTCGAGGCCCGCTTGGCCTTCCGCGTTAAAGTCACTTATTCCAGCTTTCCAAAGTTCCTTCACAGTTCAACAAAAGTTCATGTCAGTATCCCTCAGTCGGGCTCAGACTTTTCAACCAAAAAGTACCCGATTCAACGTTGATCTCCTTCAGCCGGGGTCGGACCTCACAGCACTTGCGGGGGTTCCCTTCCCCAAACTTCATTCACATTCTTTAGGGGTTCCCTTCCCCTAACGTATTTCATACTTCGGTCTCCCTCAGTCGTGCTTGACCCTTTCACTGATGTCGAAAACTTTCGAATGGGCAAGGCTTTTACCATAGACCTCTGCAGGACCACTTCGACTTTCACTTTTAGCTCTTCCTTAATGTTATTTGGTGCAATGTCTCTTGGATAGTTCTATATCATAATCAGAAAAGTTCAAAAAAATCTTCCAAGCATTCACCTTTTAACTTCCCCTTTTGTCAGGGTTAGTCTTAACCATTGCACCTTCAGGAGATCGTTCTATTTGCCGCTTTATAATAAGACAACAAACATTTTGTGGAGACTTTCGAGTGGGTTACTTCCTTTCACCCCACCACTCTGGTACTCTGCATCACTGGATCCACTGTTATCAGCAACTTAAAAGTTCATTACACGTTTGCTTTCTTTCGCGTCTCATCAGCACGTGTGCAACCTTCAATCGTGCCATACACTGTAGCAGCCTCACTGTTTACTTCTTCTGTTGCCTAGCAACAGGCTTCCGAGCTCTATTTGAGCCAATTGCATCCCGCCGGCAGGCGGAAGCCGGCCCCTGCTTGTAAGGCCCCGATTAGAAGGCCCTGTCCATGCTGGCAGTGCAAAGGTGTAGCAACGTCGCTTTCTCATGAGAAGGAAGGTTGGCCTTGTTAACCTTATGGCACCCTACAGGCCCCCGCAAATAATCTTATCCCGACAGCCAATTCATCACACATGAAGAACACTTGATCACTCGGCAGCCTATCCATAGGAAGACACAGTGAATGCAACATGTTATTAACTCTTAACACCACATGTTGACTTTTACTTAACGAGTTTGCTAATCACTGCCTTCACCTGACTACAGGGTCTACTTTCGCTTTTACTCGTTCGTTTTGAGAAAAACATTAAGCTCGCCTACTAACTGTATACCTTACCAGAGTATTGTGGCACAGGATGTTAATTTATTACCTAAATTTGTCCTGCGGAGTTAAAACATGTGAAGTATGTTTGCTGCCAATTAGTGTCGCTTTACTTTTCAATTGCTCCATTAGAGATCTCATCAGTATTGCTTGCAATATGCCCCACTATACAAGTAACATTTGAAACCCTAGCCCGCCCACTGTGATAGTATTACCCACAATATGAATGAGCCTTAAACTTGTATTACTGTTTGCTCACCATGAGGCCTCGGTATTACAACGTTGCTTATACAATGCTCGCAGAGATATTAAGTAAGATTAGCCTATACAATGTTGGCTGTGATATTCTAGGACTTGTGTGTATACACCTCTGCTAGATTAGTCTTACCAGTATACTTACAGTGCCTTAATACACTGCCATTTCTGCCTGGTACGCCAACCATGCTGTTAGAAACCTTCGCTTGGGCCTAGTATAGATACGGACCATTATACCTGTATCACTAATGTTGTGCCAAGTACCTTTAGCGCATGCCATCTTCACTATACCCCTTGACCAGGTGATTATACGCCTTAACTGCAGACGGGTAGACTACAATAGGAAATGGAAATCCCAAACCTCAAACTTAATGCAAATACTGGTCGCTACCAATACACGGCCAATATCCAACATGCAGTGCTAACCAGGTCTAACTCACTACCACAAATACACTCCATAATGCCCACCAAATTCCTCCCTGTTGCACTTCAGTATGTCAATACTACAACTAACAAAACAAGAGTCCATACTGAATACCTTTTGCCCACTCACACCCAGCCAATGGATCTTGCTACATGCCACTCGGCCCACATCTAATCAACCATGTCCTGTTAACACTTGGAACTCTAGACTAGGATCCAGACTCACAAGTGCCCAGCTGCTGCGAACCTATCACAGCAAAAGATCAAGTACAAAAGGACACTCCTACTGGGTCTAAAAGGGAACTCCAGAACATATTCAAAGTTTGCAGTAAAAACATTCAGAATTATAGTCTTAAATACGATCCTTCTAATCTAAAAGATTTCTGCATGCTTATAATTTTGGGGGACAATCCCTCAACCAACCCATCTAAGGACACTACGTGCACCGTACCCAATACCCAACCTTTATTGCCGACACAAAACATGACCTATAACAAGACTCGCCTCCATCCTAACCTAACACACATGCCGCCACGAGTAATCAGCTCCTAACAGTCACGTCTAACTCGGTTGCCTCTTTAATGCAAGATCTCTCCAGGATCATGCACTTGATACTGCAGACCTTATTGTGACTAACGACTTAGACTTCTGAGCAATCTCAGAAACCTGGCTCAATTCAGCAGCAAGTCCAGCTCTCACTGGCCATTCCTGAGAATTACACTATTTTCAGAACGGACAGATGCCTCTAGAGGCGGAGGAGTTGCCTTCGTTGCAAGAGAACTCCTGAACCAACGATTTCCCTCAGGATAACTCCTTTCCATCTACCTCTTACGGCTTCTCGTACCTCGACTATCCACCTCATCTACAGACCGCCAGGTCCCACTTCTTCATTTCAGGAAGATATCGCACAACTCCTTACATGGAACACCAAACCAAGCTCCCAAATTATGATAAGTGACTTAAACCTAGGCTTCAATGATGACAACGCCTCAGCCTTAGCCAATACTATTACTGTACTGGGCTTCTCGCACTTACTAATCAACCCTACAAACAGCAAAGGTAGAACCTTGGACTGGCTAGTAGACCTAAACTGTGACTCTAAGATTCTTTCTAACACACCCCGCGCCTGGTCCGACCACCACGTTATTTTCTTCACCATCCAGGACAACCTTCGCCTAGACTCTTGCTCTATCCAAGCTCCATCAGCACTCACTGGAAATAAACATAACATTACAGTGGATATCGCACCCTAATCACCAACTCCTCTCATCGTGTGGACCCTTCATCACTGTAGAGTTGTATAATTAAACCTTACTTCAGGCTGTAGATAAAGTAGCATCCTTACAAATGGGCAAAGCTAAGCCGCTAGCACATCTAAATACGTGGCACACTACCAACCTCAAAACCATGAGCAGTACTATAAGACCAACAGAAGCGAATTGGAAGAAAGAAAAACAACTGTTCTGAACAAAGAGGTTCACCACAACCTCTAATAACTATAAAGAGGTCATCTTCCAAACCAAAAGTACCACTTGCAACAAAAGAATTATGAATGCTAATTCTGGTACTAAAGAATTGTTCAACATCCACTTGATATCCAATTCACAGAGCCAAGGGAATCCCTTACAAAACTCTTCACGCCATTTGAGTTTGCCCGTTTCTTCCCCTACAAAACCCTTCACGCCATTTGAGTTTGCCCGTTTCTGTAATGTAAGTAAATAAAATAATATCTAGTCTCAAACCATCCAGATGTGAAGGCGAAAATTGCCCAGCTTCAGTCATTAAAGATGTAGTGGAGGAGCTCGCTCCATTCATCACTTCCATAATAAATGCCTCAGTCGAAACAAGCACTGTCCCAAACAACCTGAAAGATGACTTGGTCCTCCCATTACTCAAAAAAACCTACCTTTCACCCCAACATCCCTACCAATTCAGCCTATAACAACCGTTCCATCCCTACTAAAAATATTGGACAGAGCAGCGTACCTGCAAATTCAAAGCCACTTAGAATCTAACAATCTCCTGGGCCTTCGCCAATCAGGTTTCAGACCAGGTTACGGAACTGAATCAGTGCTTATAGATTTTAAAATACAAATGGATGAGCTAAAAGACAATGGCAACTTAGTGCTCCTCCTTCTACTTGACCTATCAGTGGCCTTTGACTTTGTCAATCATAAGGGAATAGTTTGTTACCTGTAACTCCATTTCTCCAGCATTGGTATCTTTCATGGATTCACATGCTTTGAATATTCCCCGTCGTCAGGCTGGGAATCCCCGGTACATTATATAGACCCTTTCCCGTAGGAAAACTTTCGACGCTTATGCGTCCTATCCACCTCGTTTTGTATCATGCGTGCCCGTACCGTCAGGACGTCATGATATAAATACAGGCCCCGCCCCCGCGCTCCCTCAGATTTCGGCCCCCAAAGTAGTGGGGGAACCGGTTTGCATGTTCAGGGGAGGCAGGTGGGCGCATGTGAATCCATGAAAGATACCAATGCTGGAGAAATGGAGTTACAGGTAAGAAACTATTCTTCTCCAGCATTGGATCTTTCATGGATTCACATGCTTTGAATAGATTACATAGCAGTACCACCCCCAAGAGGAGGCGTGCATGCAAACCCATATACTTTCTTCGCAAAGCCCGTTCCCTATCATCATGTATACATCAGTAATCGTTAACATAGGAAAACGAACCACATACAGTCATAAATTCCACAGGATGCAACCCCTCAGCCGGGGCTTACCTTATTGGAATAGGTGTCGAAGCACCGCCTGTCCCATCCGGGTGTCTTCGGCATGTTGCTGCGACAGGCAGTAATGGCGGGTAAAGGTGTGTGTAGCCGCCCAGGTAGCCGCCATGCAGATTTCCCCTAGAGGGACTCCGGCCCACAGTGCCGTCGACGATGCCGCTGCTCTAGTTGAATGAGCTCTTGGCCGTCGTAGAAGAGGCTTCCCTGCCCTGGAATGGCAGTACGAAATGGTAGATGACACCCATCTTGATAGTCCTTGCTTTGAAATGGCTTTTCCTCTAGCACCCAAACCATAGGCCACGAACAGCTGTCTCGTTTCTCTGAACGGTTGCGTACGATGAAGATAAAACTTGAGAGCCCTTTTTACATCCAATGTGTGTAGCATGCGCTCCGCTCCCGAGCATGGCTCCGGAAAAAACGTAGGCAACACAATAGAGGAGTGTTTATGGAACACCGAAGGAGCTTTTGGTATGAACTGTGGGTTAGTGGCTAGGACTACCTTGTTCTTGAAAAATCGTAAGTATGGTGGGTCTACCATTAGAGCCTGAACTTCTGAAATACGTCGGGCTGAAGTGATGGCCACCAGGAAGGCCAATTTCCATGACAGAAACTTTAGAGACGATGATGACATTGGCTCAAAAGGAGGCTTCATAAGAGACGTTAAGACCAGATTGAGGCTCCACTCCGGCGGAAATTTCTTCTCTGGAGGGAAACTCCGAAAGAGGCCTTTAAGGAAGTGCTTAATCAGGCGGTCGCTGAACAATGGTGCCGAGTGCCGTCGACGAGTAAACCTGGAAATGGCTGCTAGGTGTACTTTTATTGACGATACCGACAGGCCCTTTTGAGCTAAGAACAGCAAGTATGGAAGGAGCTGTTCCGGCTTAATCGATTGCGGGGCCAAACCTGGTTGATCCTCACACCATTGACAGAAACTTTTCCATTTGTACGCGTATGAGGCGTTTGTGGAAGGTGCTCTTGCCGCTTGCAGGATACGCCGACAGTCCTCCGGAATCGTTAGCCGACCAAATTCGGCGAAGTCAGGAGCCAGGCCGTCAACTTGAGGCTGTCCGGGTCGTGATGCCAAACGACACCCTCCTGTCGAGACAGAAGGTCGGGGGTCTTCTGGAATCTCATCGGTTCCGCCGCTAAGTGTAGCAGGTCTGAAAACCACACCTGTCTGGCCCAGTACGGGGCCACCAGAATTACCCGACATGGGTACCTGAGGATCCATTGCAACGTCCTCCGGACAAGGGGAAATGGAGGGAATGCGTACATGAATTTGTTCGTCCATGGGAAGGAGAACGCATCCCCCAGTGAGCCCTGCTGAGGCCATCTGCTTGCGTACTGATGGCATTTTCTGTTCTTCGTTGCAAACAGGTCTATGGAAGGGTGTCCCCATTTCTTGAATACTTGTTGGTCGTTCAGCACCCATTCGTGAACTTCGTTCATTTCTCTGCTGAGGGCATCGGCTTCCACGTTTCTCACGCCTGGTAGGTGGAACGCTAAGATTTGCATGTTGTGTTGCAGGGCCCAATGCCAGATTTTCTGTGCCTCCGTCGATAGGGACCTGGAACGTGTCCCTCCTTGTTTCCTCAAGTAGAACATCGTAGTGGTGTTGTCCGTCATGACACGCACCACCGAGTCCCTTAGTTGAGGAAGAAAAGATTTCAGAGCCCATCGCACTGCTCTCAGTTCTAGCAGGTTGATATGCAGGGAGGACTCCTGCAACGACCACTGGCCTTGTACCTGTAACGTATCCAGATGAGCTCCCCATCCGCTCAGCGATGCATCAGTCACCACCGTCTTTTGTAACTTTGGTTCCAGTAGAGGCATCCCTTTCGTTAGAGGAGTAGACACTCTCCACCAGCAGAGTGCTTGAACTAGTTGTTCGTCGACGACCAGTCTGTCGGACCAGCGACCTCGGCTCTGCGCCCAACGGTCCGCTAGAAATTCCTGGCAAGGTCTCATAAACAGACGGCAGTTGTTTATCAACGGAATGCAGGACGACATGGTCCCTAGCAGGGACATGTACTTGCGCACTGAAACCTTGGTACCGCCTCTCCATTGCGACGCCTTGCTTTGAAGTTTCTGAATTCTTTCGCTGGATGGTCTCACCAGGCTTGTGTGTGTATGAAACTCCGCTCCTAGAAAGACCAAGGTCCTCGAAGGCTCTACGGAGGACTTGTTGAAGTTTATTGCGAAGCCCAGTTCCTGTAAGAGGGACATTGTGGCTCGTAGACTGTCTCGTGTTTGTTCCTTGGATGAACCTCTGACCAGCCAGTCGTCTAGATATGGATAGACATGGTGACCATCCTTCCTTAAATGGGCCGCTATA
The DNA here is from genome assembly GCF_040938575.1 of Ambystoma mexicanum. Taxonomy (NCBI): domain Eukaryota; kingdom Metazoa; phylum Chordata; class Amphibia; order Caudata; family Ambystomatidae; genus Ambystoma; species Ambystoma mexicanum. The sequence goes on from NC_090936.1 coordinate 1,253,283,433, forward strand.
GGGGCCAAGCACTTGGTGAACGTCCTGGGGGAGGACTTGAGCCCGAACGGGAGGACCTTGAACTGAACATGCTTTCTCCCGACGACGAATCTTAAATATCTCCGGTGTCGTGGGCGTATTGGGATGTGAAAATAAGCATCTTGAAGGTCTAGTGATGATAGATAATCCATGGGTTGCACCGACCTGATAACCTCTTGGAGCTTTAGCATTTTGAATTTTAGGCTCTTTAGCCACTTGTTGAGTACCCTCAGGTCGAGAATGGGCCTCCATTTGCCGTTTGGCTTTTTGACAACGAAGAACCTGGAATAAACTCCTTGTCCTTCCTGTGCCACAGGAACTCTCTCTACCGCCCCTTTTCGCAACATAAGCGCCGCCTCTTGTCGTAGGATTCGGAGGTGGGGCTGTGTCGAGAATAAAGGAGGAAGACGCGGAGGCTTGTCTTTGAATTGTAGCGCATGACCCATGCGAATCGTGTCTAGGACCCATCGATCTGTGGTGATGCATTTCCCTCGGTCGAAGTGATGAGAGACTCGACCCCCCAGGACGTTCCGAAGGCCGTCATTGGTTGCTGGTTTGCTTGTTCTTCGTTGACAACGGACCTGAGCCTCGCCGCCTGGAGGCTTGATAGTCCCTGCTTCTACGTGCCGACTGGGACGCTCGTCTGAACCCTTGTGAAGAGTACGAGGGCCTGTTAAATCCACGGTCCCTCGAGGCTCCAAAGCGGGAGTTTCGAGAAGCACCCCTGAAGGGGCGAAAAGAGCGAAAGTTTCTACCCGTTTGAAGGGCGCCGAGGGACCTAGCAGTATCCGTGTCTTCTTTCATCCCTTTCAGCGCTTCATCAACCTTTTCGCCAAACAGGTGTTCCCCTTCACATGGCATGTCAAGGACTTTGTACTGGACTTCAGGACGGAAAGTAGTACATTTGAGCCACGCTTGTCGACGAAGCACTACTCCATGGTTGATTTGTTTGAAACCAGACTCTGCTAGGTCAACTGCGATATTAATAGCGTGGTTCAAGGCCTCTTCGCCATCCCGCACCAGTAACATAGCTGCTTTCCGGTGTTCGTCTGGCAAGTGTTCTAGGATAGGGGCTAGTTTGTGCCACATTTCCCTATCATATCGTGACACGATCGCTAAGGAATTGGCTGCTCTTACTGTCGTCGCTCCGACCGAGAGCACCTTCTTTCCAAAGGCGTCCTGCCTCCTAGCCTCGCTTTCCGGTGGCGTTGAACATTTTTGCTGGACCCTGGCCTTCCTAGCCGCTGCCGCCGACACCACCGAGTCAGACAGAGGCTGTGATGTTAGACATTTTGGAGTGGACTCCGGAGCTTTAAACTTTCTCGATCCGTCCCTTTATGGCTGGCTCCGAGAACGGATGGCGCATCGTCTTGAGACCTTCTTGCCACACGTGGTCCAGGATTGGGATGGCAAATACCGATTTTCTCCTTTGACCCATATGGTCAAAAAGGAAACAGTCTTTCTTCTGCTCCTCAGGAATCAAGCCGAATTCGGAACAAGCTTTTCCCATCATTGCATGGAAGGCTCCCACATCATCAGGGGGAGATGGCTGTGTCTGGCTCCTCGTAGACTAACTCTACATCCGAATTCCATGTTGGGTCCCTCGACGGTGACAGGGAGATGTCTGACCCCGAGTCATCCAGTATAGAGTCGGACTCCGACAACTCACCCTCCTCCTGAGCTCGAGGACGATCTTTCACCGCCTGGGGAGCCGATGGGTGTTTAGTCGTCGAGCGAGCCGTACAAGTTTGCTCGTCGACGGAAGGTACAGACAAAAGTGACGATGACGTCCCAGGTTGAGGGAACTGCGTATCCAGCCACTGCAGGAGCTTCTGAAGAGTATTAAGCACATCCAGAGACAAAACCGTCTGGGGGGTCAGTAACGTGGATGATATAGGTACCATACCCCCGCTCGCACTCGTCGCCGTCGATGTGGAAGGCCGTAAGCCTAAATCCGATGGCTGCAGGACCATGTCACCTTCTCCTGCCGCCGAGCAGGCCGTGTCTGGCTGCAGTAAGACCTCAGGGGGGATCGGGTCATAGACCTTAGGCAGCCAAGCCATAGACTGAGTCTCCGTCGACGAAGGAATCCCAACCGCTGCTGCTTGAACGGTAATAGGCATCGTCAATGACACCGAGGTCGACGAGCAAGTCGTCATCGTCGAGCCCTTAGCCTTCGTCGTCGATTTCGATGCCGACTTCCCGGCTGAAGCTTCTCGACTCATGGAAGACCTGGGACGGTCCCCTGAGGAGGATTTTGACAGCGCTAGCCTCTCCGTCTTAGATGATGAGGAGGAGGAGGGCTTTTTATGTGATGAGGAAGATCCAGCATGTTTCCCCTTATGCTTGTCCTCAGCGCAAATTTCTGCTGGCCGTACCTTCTTCGATGGAGGCTCCGACTTGCTCCTGGAGGCCGTGGAGCCAACTTCCGAAGCCGGGTAGGCACCCGCTCCGTCATTAAGCCAGTCGACCAGCATTCTTTTACGGTCCTTAAGGGTTTTTTGGGAGAAACCCTGGCATATCTCACATGTATCCGCCGTGTGGTGCGGGTGGAGACAGTAGATACAGTCCATGTGGCCGTCTCCTTCATAAACCTTTTTGAGGCCACAGGTTGCACACGGGCGAAATAACGCTTTTCCAGACATAATTCTCCAGAATTTGAACTTTGCCGAAGTGAAACAGAAAAAACAACCTAGTTTTCACTAGTAGTAAACACGAGGATCCCACTACTTTGAAAGACGGTTGAAATCTGAGGGAGCGCGGGGGCGGGGCCTGTATTTATATCATGACGTCCTGACGGTACGGGCACGCATGATACAAAATGAGGTGGATAGGACGCATAAGCGTCGAAAAAGTTTTCCTACGGGAAAGGGTCTATATAATGTACCGGGGATTCCCAGCCTGAGGACGGGGAATATTCAAAGCATGTGAATCCATGAAAGATCCAATGCTGGAGAAAGTTATTTTCAAACACTTGACCACTGCGGCCCACTTCTCCACCAAAGCATCTCTATGGATACAGTCCTTCCTCTCTAACAGAACAATGAGGGTTTTTGCCCCGACAGCATCCGCTGAGCCCGCCCCGGTCTCTTGTGGAGTACCGCAGGGCTTTTGTGTTTCCCCCCTACATTGTATAACATATTCACGAAGCCTCTTTTCGACCACTTGGAGGACTTGGGAGTCACCTACACAAATTATGCGGATGACACCCAAATCCTCATTCCCATCATAGGCTCCTAAAACACAGACTCCAAACTACTTAATGAAATATAATCAAACCATACAAGCATGATTGGCTATCCACGGCCTTTGCCTCAATGACGATAAAACTGAGTTACTACTGATCGGATCGCAGAACAAACTAGACAACCAGTTCAAATCCTTTAACATCGAGAGTTTCACTATCAAAGTTCCACTATCAAAGTTTCCAAAGATGTGAAAACTTTAGGCATCTACCTTGACTCAGCTCTTACCCTTACAGGACAAGTGAATATGACAGCCTCAGTGGCGGCCTACTCATCAAAACTAATCAATGCCTGTAGACCTTTACGCTAAGACAGTTGCATTACCCTGGCCAGAGCCCTCATATTATCTAGACTCGACTATTGCAATGCCCTGTATGCAGGCATGAGCAGCCGCAATGTGAAAAGACGACAGGTGCTGCTAAATGATGCCTTAAGTGCGGCACTCAGTATACGGAGAAACAGCCACATGACTTCAGCGAGACGAAACGTCCACTGGCTCCCAATCCAGGATAGAATTGCCTTCAAAACACTATTTCTGACACACAAGTGCCTCTCCAATACAGCCCCAAAATATCTAGTTAACAAATGTACACACAAAAAAATAAATAAAACAGACCTACCCGGTCCACACATGCAGACCTGCTAAAGATCCCTAGATTTAAACTACAAAAAGTTGGGGAAACAGCTTCCTGTTACTAGCTGCTAAACTTTGACATTCTATGCCCCCAGCTCTAAAGAGCAGAACCCTCCTTTTGGACCTTTAGAAAAAATGTGAAAACTGGTCTCTTTGCACACAAGCAGTAATGTGGTCCTTTGTTTTTAAATTGTACCTGTACTGTCATGAAAGGCCTCCGTCATGAATGTTTCCTTCGTACCACTAATGGAACGTCCACTGTCATCTTTTAAAGGAATGCGCCCAGATACCTCTGGGTTCGGTGCGCTATACAAATGAACAAATCTTTCCTTGACACAAACCGGGCTTTCACGACTTTCACTAACTCACCGGTTGTGTGCATTCCTTTCTTGTTTCTGTGGCTTTGATTCATGAGTCAAAGCTGATACCACAGGCTTGGCCTCTGCTCCCCAACTCTGTTCACCTAGTGAGGGTAGCTGGCATCCTTCAAACCCAATGCAATTTCTTCTCGTCTGTGATTTGGCTTTCTCTGCATCTCCTTCACAGTTTCCCAAAGGCAGTGACCTCCTGCAGGGAACTTCAGGGTTCATCTATCCCTTTCTCTGGTCCTCGATCAGTCGTCCTGATCCAGTGGTTTGTCTTCACCCTGGAAGATCTGCTCCTTCTCGTGTCTCGCCTTGCTCAGAGCGTCTCTCTATGATCCGCCTTTTATCTATGTGGAGGGAGCCAATGAGTATCAGATGAATGTGATTAAGATCAAGTGCCTGACTTTGCCACGACCCGATTAGCGGGACATGTCCAATGAGATATGTAAGTGTTAGCCTCTTTACTCTCAATCTCCCTCTTCCTCAGCCAAGTGTTTGTGTTGTGTGTGAATGAAGGGGGGGGGGGGGGGGAGTGGTTGAGGGGGGAGCCGGGCGTTGGTGAATCCTACAAAATAGGATGGGTACGGAAGGGGGGGGGAATACTTTGTCTCACCCCCACTCCCTGAAGACGCCCCCCCCCACCCAGGTGATCCTCCTGCACTGGCCCACCCCCAGGGTCTGGATCCAAAGGTGCCCTGGCCACCAGAGAGAGGGATCCTGGGGACTAGTAAGTGAGACACCCTTTGGTTTCTCAAAGGAGGGCAGGAGATATCATCCCAGATGTGTTAGGAAGAGGGGGGAGAAAGAATATAGAGGCGGCATCTTGGGAAAAAAGCACAGAATCCCCTTATCCTCATAACAACCAGCTTAACCCACCCCCAAATTTTTTGGATAATTATAAGACCTTTCCTCTTTATTCCTCTCTTGGGATACATAACCGTGTTGAGAAGAGGAAGAAACAACTGAGGGTTATAAACAATACATACTTTCCACACTCTAGTACTGTGTCGAGGAAGAGGGAACAGAGTAACAGACAATGTTTACTCTCACCACTTTGGTACTGGGACGAAGAAGATACTGGAAGGTCAGCTATGTCATTGTAATGAGAGGCAGGCACTTTTTTTTAATTTATTTTTATTTTTTAAAAATTTATTTTTGGATTTTCTGTTTTACAACAATAATACAAACTAGCCTGAACTGCAGGCTATTCAACTAGTGCTATTGCCATTTCCCCTCCACCCCCGCTCCTGCCGCCCCATGCCCCCCCTCCTTATCGTCCTTGTTTGTAGGCCTTTGGTCCCATTGAATGGTGTGTAGGTATTGGCATTTAGTCCGCACAGGTTAGAGTTTGTGTTGATTTTTGCGAAGCTATAGGTGAGTCAGCACTGGAGAGCAGCTATGACACATAGGGGCCCCATATGTCTGGGGGCCTCGCGTGCAGTGGCAGTGTTCTCATGAATTCTGTTTCCACTTCCTGGCAGTAGAGGCTGTCCTTCCTCCAGTTTGTTAGTGTGGGGGCAGGGCCCCGTCCCCATGCCATGGATATTCTCCTTCGTGCCAGCACCAGAAGTATGTTTGCCAGTTTCCTTATTGGTGGTGCCAGGGTTTTTGTCAGCCCTATTAATGCTATAATTGGAACAGGTCTTAGCTCTTCGCCTATTATTGCTACGGTTTCGGGGAGCACTTCCGTCCAAAATTTGGCCACTGCTGGAGAACTCCAAGCGAGATGCATGACGTCAGCTGCCGGTGCGCCGCATTTGTCACATGTGGAGTTCAGCTCTGGGTGGTGCTTGTTCCTTTTTTGGGGCATGTAGTAGGTTTGGCGTAGAAAGTTGAAGTGGATTTGCTTGAATCGTGTATTAAGTGCCACTTTTTGTGTCTGTCGTAATATGATCTGTCGTAATATGTAATCCCATTCTTCATCTGGGATAGGTGCTTGCAGCGACTCCCCCCCCCCCCCCATCTTTCTTTTGACCTTGGGTTCATTGGTGATGTCTCTGATAGAAGGGATTTGTATATTGATGAAACCAGTTTTCCTTCTCCCTGTGCCTGTATCACTCCATGTAGCAGCTGCCATATTGGAGGTTGTTGCGGGAACGAGGGGATAAGTTCTTGTACGGCATATCGTAACCTAAAGTATATGAATGCGTCTAGTGAGGTAGTGATGCCTTTCTCTTTCGCCTGTTGGGCTAACCTATGAAGGTTCCTTGGACGAAAGGTTCGCCCAGCATACTGATCTTGCACTTCTCTGCCCACTTGAGAAATACTTTTTCAGCGGTGAGGGGCATCCCTGGGATAAATTTGATGGGCAGGAGAGGTGAGTATCTAACCAGTACGTTGTACTTATGGGCCATTTTCCGCCAAAAGGTATTTGTGGATTGCATTATATTCAGTGTTGTGTGTGGTACCGCCTGTTTGCCGATGATCACGGCTCTCAGCAGGTTTGGTGAGGCTAGGGCTCGTTCGACCTGCACATGTGGTCTTATGAACAGCGTTGAGTACCAGTGACTGAGATATTGAGTTTGGACTGCCCAATAGTATTTTTCCAATATCGGGGAGTGCCAGGCCACCTTTAGTCACCGGAAGTGTGAGTGATGAGTATGCCACCCTCGCTGGTTTGCCCGCCCAAACTAGATCTAGTACTAAGCTCCTCACGGTCCCCAGGATGCTCGGAGATAGCAGGATTGGGATGTTAGAGAACAAGTATAGGAGTTTGGGGAGAATTACCATTTTCACTAGGGACACCCTCCCCATAGGGTTAGTGGGAGTGCTTTCCACCTGTTTACCTTCTTGCGTAGTGTTTTGATTACACTTTCATAATTGTCTCTGAATATTTCAAGGTGATTCAGAGACATCTGGATCCCCAGGTATCGGACGTGAGCGTTTTCCCATTTAAAGTTGTAATCATCGTGAATAATCTGGTGCTGTCATTCAGGGGGAACACAATAGACTCGGAGTGATTGATTTTTAGCCCCGACATTGTCCCGAACCATATCACTTCACGCATGATGGGATTCAGATTTTCACTTGGGTTTTGTACGTAGAGGACGATGTCGTCGGCATATGGGGATATTACCAATTTGTGAGGACCGATATTTAGTCATCTGAATTTGCCGCTCCCAAAGGCTGGTTGCTAGCGGTTCCATTATTAGTGCAAAGATCAGGGCGGATAATGGGCACCCCTGTCTGGTGCCGCGTTGGAGATTTATACATGCAGATTTTGTTGTCCCTAGGGTAATTGCAGATTGGGGTTGATTATAGAGGAGGGAGACCAGCTTGTTATATTGTATCCCGAGCCCATGTTGCTGCAGTACCACGAACATGAAAGGCCACTTGACGGAGTCGAAGTCCTTTTCGGTGTCCAACAGCACCGCTATCCCCTGCTGATTGGGGTCTAGTGCAGCTATCCCCCCGAACATTCTGGTATCCCGAAAGAGGCGTTACGTCCGGGTACAAAGCCTGCCTAGTCCGCAAGTACCAGTGCAGGCATTAGTGGGAGTATTCTGTTTGCAAGTATTTTTGCCAGGATTTTGTTATCGAGGTTAAGGAGATTGGACGATAGGATTTACATTCCTCGGGGGGGTTCATCTTTTTTATGCAGGAGAATTACATTAGCTTCTCTCATGGTTTGGGAAAGAATGCCGGACTTACTTGCTTCCTCATAAACCTTTAAGAGGAGGGGGGGCTATGCTGTGGGCAAAGAATTTGTAGAATTCCCCAGTTAACCCATCAGGCCCGGGGGCTTTAGAGGAGGGTAGGCTCTTTATTGCTTCTTGGATCTCCTCAAGTGAAATGGGGTTATTTAGGGGTTCATGGAGTTCCCTTTCTACCCAATAGAGCTCGGTCTCGTTGAGATATGTGCAGATCGCCTCTGTGTCGAGTGAGGGGTTGGCGCTATACATTTCTTGATAGAATACTCGGAACACCTCGACGATTTCATCTTCTTTGTACACCAAGTCACCTTGTGGGGATCGAATTCTCTCTACCCTTTCTATCTGCTGCTATCAGTCGGCCGAGGAGCGCTCCCGGTTTCTGGCCCTCACCATATTGCCTAATCCTGTGTCTTTGTCCCAGAATTTTTTGTTCGCGCTCTGCTAAGGTCCTGAAGTTGAGAAATTCTTTCTTCAGCTCTGCTTGGGTGAGGGTTTCGTCAGTCAGGTGTTGTTGGTTCTCTAGGGATTTCAGGCGATTTTCGCTGGTGGCCAATTCGTGGTGAATTAGTTTCAAGATGCCATTTTCTTTGGCTAGGCATACCCCCCCCCCCTCATAAAACATTTGAGCAATTCCCACAGCGTGCCTGCAGAGTCGACTGTACCCTGGTTGATTTCGAGAAAGGCATCAATTTCTTCTCGTAGTTCTGTTGCAAACACCTGGTCAGCGAGGGCTCTGGGTTTGAAGCACCAGTGTGGTGGCCTCAGTCTGGTGTCTGCTGGAATGCATTCAAGTGTTACAGTGGCGTGGTCTGAGAAGGTTTTGGGGAGTATTTGGCAAGGATCCCATTGCAACTTACTGTGGGATGAGACCAGCAGATAATCAATGCGTGAGCTTGAGTTGTGGGTGTTGGAGAGTTATGTATAATCTCTGTTTTCCCAGTTTTGGTATTTCCAGATATCTATTAAGTCAAACGCTTTGCAGATTTCTTGCACTTGTAGGCTAGCTTTGGATGGATTTGCGGTTGTTAATTGTGTTCTATCTTTCTGTGGGTCGAGGTGTGTGTTAAGATCACCACCCCAGATTATGGTTGCGTTGTCCACTTGTGCCAGCCGAGATTGCACCCAATCAAAGTTATTTGCTCCATCCGTTTTGGGGGCATAGGAGTTGATGAAAACGACTTCCTCCCCTGCCACCACACCTTGTACCAGGAGAGCTCTCCCTTCCTTGTCCTTTTCTGTCTTGATCAGGCGGAAGCTTAGTGTCGGGTAAATGAGGATCGTCAATCCTCTGGTGTAAGAGGAGTGTGATGAGAAATATCGATGACAGCCCCAGTTTCGGGCCCAGTGGTGTTCGTTATGGGGGAGGAGATGTGTCTCCTGGATCATTGCCACCTCTATTTTATGGCGTCTGAGGAGTTGGAGGATCTTCCTCGTCTTAGCCGGGTGGTGCCCCCTGTAATATTCCATGATGCTACCCTGAATTTCCACGATGATGTTTGATTGGTGCCCGCAAGGAGGGGTGGTGGCTGTTTTTTCATGGTTCTTGCTTCTTCGGATATTATGACAGCGTTGTGTGCGACCTTCGAATCTCTGGAGGCGTGGGAGGCTTTTAGGGGCCGAGGGGAGGGCTGGGCAACGACAGGTGGCGCGTACCTTGTATGGCAACAACAAAACTTTTCCCCTTACACGAACAATCCCCAACTTGTCCGTTAGGAACCCCCCCCCCCCCAACTTGAACTAGAAACATGCTGTGCAAGGGGCATGGGTGTCCTCCCAAGAATTGGGCTCCCATTTCCCGGATGCTGATATTGCCCCGACGGCAAGTTTCAATTTAGGTGTGGGCAGGTGCTTCATTTAATCTTCAGATAGGTATTTTATCCACTCTCTCTTCTTGATGGTCCAGAGCTTTGACTATTGGGTTTGCAACCCTGTCTAGGAACAGTGTGGCTTTGTCAGGGGAATTGAAGAATTGTGTTCCCCCATCATATTGGATGCGTAGTTTCGCCGGGAAGAGCATCGAATAGAGGATTTGGTCGGCGCGTAGTCTATGTTTGACATAGGTGAAGGACTTCCGCTGGGCTTGGACAGCTGGGGAGAAGTCCGGATAGAACTGGATGTCATCGCCATCATACTGGAGTTAGCCTTTCTCCCTTGCCATCCTTAGGATTGTGTCTCTGTCCTTATAACTTAATAGCTTGGCTATGATCAGACACGGTGGTGTGCCCGGAATGGATCTGGTGGACGGGATCCTGTGGGCTCTCGCCACTACGAACAATTGAGACAGCGCCGTGGGTCCAAACAGTTCTGTGCATATTTTCGCAATATGTTCCTCCATTTTAGTTTGTAACTGTTGTTCTCTAACGCCAATCACCCTTATGTTACTCCGTCTGGAGCGCCCTTCCAGGTACTCATTTTTAGCCAGGACTGTTTGCATTTGACCCTTTAGTGTAGAGACTCTCAAGGTGAGTGATGATGCTCCATCGCTGAGATCTGAGACTCTTTCTTCAACACTGTCCAATCTGTCACTGTGTTTATCAAGACGGTGTTGGAGAAGGTCTACCTTAGATGACAGTGTCTCTATCTTGCTGTCCAGGCTGCCTATTCCTGCTTTCAGGTCCATTAGTATTTCACGGATGTCTGGTTGTTGAGGAGTCTCTTCCTCTGGGAGGTTTGACGGGGATTCTGGGGGGCTCTCGGATCTAGCAGATTTGGGTGCTGGGCCTACATCAGAGGAGTTTTCTCTGGGACTTGTCCGATTTACCCATGTTGGTCTGGGCAAGGGTGTGTCTCTCAATTTTTCGTTAGGGACCATGATGCTTGGGAACAGTGTCGAGGTCCCTGGAGTGGATGGTTTGCTGCCCCCAGGAGGTGCGAGTGGGGCTATTGTTTTCTTTACAGCTGGTGCGCAGTAGGACACCGCCCGCCCGTTGCTGGTTTGTGCCCGGGTGGGTCGGTGCAGCACGGGGGGGCCCGGTGGTTATCCTTGGCTAGAGGCTGATGTCAATTGTCTCCTCTCATATTGGGATTCGGTGCTAGGAGTTTTGGAGCTGCTCTCAGCGGATCGCGGCGCGAGTGTTTTGAATTTGTTAATCCATTCTTGGCGGTGTGCCACTTGTGTGTCTTTGGATAGAGGGGCCCCTCGCCGCTGATTGGAAGACAGTGTCCTTTGGGTAATGGGTCCTGGATCCTTCAGGGCGCTGCCCCCGGCACCAATAGCAATAATACAGTGCCATGCGAGAGGGCACCTTGAGTGGTATTGTGGGGTTACCCTATGCTTATGACACTTTTGTCAGGTGCCTTGTTGCCAGTTGCCCCCGCTCTTCTCCCCGCTTATGCCACTCCTGCCCCCCGGGCTGCGCTGTGTCTTTTCCCCCCTCACCTCCCGTCTTGCAGCAGGCGTCTGCTCCGGGTCCGTTTCGTCTCGCCAGCGAGGCGGGCCGCTCTGGTTCCTCCACAAGGGTGTTTCAGCTGCCGCTTTCACTGCGTCCCCACGCTGTGCAGAGTTTCGGGCTGTGTATGACTGGATGCAGGGGGTGCACGTGGCTCTGGCCACTATCAGCGTGGCCCGCAGGACACGGGGGCTCGCTCTCCGCTGGCTGCAGCGATCGGCTCCGCACTTGGGCGCCTCCCCCTCCACGGCCGCTGCCTCCTACATGTCGCACTGATTCGGCTGCTGCCTCTTGCGCGGTATAGCTCGGCTCCCAGAGGGTCTACGTGGAACCGGCCAGTGCGGCCTACACCACGGCGCTATTGGGTTGTGGGAAGCTCTTTTTTTCACCGTTTTTTCAGCAGAAAAGCCAGTCTTGGGTTGTTTAAATGCTGTGCCAGCATAGATTGCATGTTGCACGTCAGGGATGCCACGATTGATCAGGATTCATTCGGGTAAACGCCGGCGGCTCACAGGGACACCGTCATCTTGATTGGGCCTCTAGCGCCCTCATAGGCAGGCAGCTTTTAATGAAAAACACCTGCAGTCCATTACCGGACCATATGTGTATAAGAGGTGGAATGCTGCCGCACTGGAGAGTAGCCGGGAAAGAGAAAGACACAGCAGAAGGAGTGGTGCGGGAGCGAGAGAGGCCGAGATGCTGAAACACCGACTGAGATCCTGGGAGTCCTGCTGGAATGACGGTGCAGGGCAGAGATCCCACAGAAGGAAAGGTGGGCAGCAAGCGTTGTCGAGGAGTGGAGGTGAAGCTGTGCACTATAGCTGGAGTGGGCTGATTAAAGTGCCCGGCGACCAGGCTTTCCTGCGAAGGGGGAGAAGCTGTTACGAGAAGTCCGAGACACTTAAAGACACTGGGGCGCTCCAAAAGGCTGTACATGTAGTAGCGTTCCAAGTACTGAAGTGAATGGAAACAAGGAACGAAGCAAAGATGCATTTATTTAACACTGAATAAGAGGAAATAAGCTAAGCTGCATACATTGAATATTGAACTGAATGAAATAAGCAAAACCTGCACCCGTTGAACTGAAGTGAAGTGAAAGGAAAGAACATACCTGTGAAACTATTGAACAATGAACTAAAGGGCAATGGAAAACAAAGGCGAATGAAAGACTGAGTGCAAAGTTGGAGTCAAGGTTGAGAAACCACCAATATGTTAAAGTCAAGGAACTGCATTTGAGAAACCACTCGTTTAGCTGAATATGGAACTACTCAAGTAGATATGGAAGTTCCTGGTTGCGGGACCTGTAACGGGTGGACCATGTGGTATTAAACTGCACCAAGACCCGAGAACCCCTATATGCTAACAAGGAAGTTTGCTGTTGTGAAAAGAGGAAAACCACCACTTGTGCATAACAGACCTGGTGAAGGGAGCCCTGAGTTGTGCAGAATTGTTGAACTACTGTTTCAAGACAAAGCCTCAGGATATTTCTTTTGTGTCATCTTTTGATATTGAACTTGGGGAAAGGAGACCCTGGGACGTGCTGTCCAGTACTACATTCAACGTAGGGGAAGGCATCCCATCCTTTTCAAAAGTGGGGAACTTTATTATTTCAAGTCCAAAAGAAGGTAAATGGAACATTGTAAGGAACTTAATGACATTTGGGGGAAAATAAGCTGCAGAGTAAGCATGAGCTGGAAATAGCTCAGGACTTTACTTTTGGACACCGTTTTGTTTATGGTTGATATCACTACACATTGTTTTGTCTTAGTTGTGAGGGCAAGTATAGGTTTTGGACACAGACACGTTTCAGTTGAACTATATGACGCAGACTTTCCTTAGTTTCTTTAGATGGGGAAATTCCACCATAGTATAGGGCAAGGTAGGCCTTAACCCATCATGACATTTTCTTTAATAAAAGCCTGTTTAACATTGGGCCTCATTACGAGTCTGGCGGTAACCGAGGCGGTAAAACCGCCTGGTTACCGCAGAACTCGTATTACCATTCCGCCTCCGTGATTCCCGGAATTACTGGGGCATTACAACCCCGGTTTCCCGGGTATCACGGAGGCGGAATGGTGATAATCCCCATTCCTATTGAGTCCTATAGGACTCAATGGGAATGGGGATCATGGAAACACCGGCAGCATCTCGTAATGCTGCCGGTGTTCCCTCGTCCGCCTGCAGGCGGGCGGTGTTAAACCCGCCAGGTCAAACCTGGCGGGACCATCACCTCCCGCCTGCAGGACTCGGGATCAGGCGGTCCGGAAACAACGGTGACGGCGGGTTTACCACCACCGTTATTTCAGGACCGCCTGGCGGCGGGTTTACCGCCACCGTTATTTCCGGACCGCCTGATTTGTAATGGGGCCCATTGAATCTATTGTCTGCGTCTCCTTCCATGAAGCCAATTTCACAAATTCTAATACGTAACCCACATAAATTAACAGGTCATTAAGTCATAATAAATACAATTGTGATTAACTCAATAGTAAAATATGCATCCTGTTGGCTGTGCCAATTTCAACGAGGAAAAATAATTTCTCCATAGAATATAGCCATTTGTCAAGAAATAAATATAACTGATCATTATTTTATTATTATTATTATTATTAATGTGTTGCAGCCATATATAGGACTATTCACATCCTTAAGAAAACACAAAATCATTACTTAACAGACAGAGGAAAATATTTCACTTATTCCAACCAGTCGTCAGGTTTGAGCTCAATTCGATACTACATCCATCAAATCAAGAGTTATTAATACTTTTAAAAGTTCAATGGATAAAAATGTTCAATGGCCCGAGGCTAATCCTCTTTATGAACAAAAACGACAGAGATCATTTCAACTGATCTTTAGGCCATAAACACTGAATAAGAATATGGCGTAGTGACTGCTTAGTCTGTCCTCGACACAGGGCACAGATCTCATTCACCACTTTCCCCTTTGCTCCAATTGCCAGAATCTGCCCTGTTGCCCGCAGATTCAAACAGAATCTCAAAAGCTTGTTTCTTCCTCTATAATATGGATGTTTCTTCAGATAAGCGGGTACAACCCCTTTTGGTTTATCCAGAAAAGAGGGACTACCATGAAGCTTCAATGAGTGGACCATGTCGATAGTTCTTACCCAGTCCGTCTCCGTTAAAGCCTTCTTTACACGGTTAGAATCATTAATCAAGTCCTTCACTGTGTGTGTGTTCACCTTCCTCCTCAAATTCATCCAAAAGGACCAAAAGAAGTCCTTCTATACCGGTTTAAAACCGGATGATGGATCGGAGTATAACATTGATAGCTTCGATGTTGAAGGCCTCGACTTCGAGTCCTTTGACTGAAGACTTGGAAGTCTTTGGCTTTGATGCTTCTCTTGCGGTCGATGCCACTCGAGAAAGCACCTCAGGCTATCGACTTAGTCTATTGGGTGCGCAAGTCTGAGCCTTTGACAACTCCCTGCCGGCTTTAGAAGGTGTGGTGGGATTCATAGCCTTTTTTGGCTCTTTTGCAGGACCGAAAGGAGTCACCTTCCTGAAACGTCCATCACCTTCAGACGGAACTCTTTCCAGTCTGCTGCTGAGGCAAACCTGTCTAGGAAACGTACCTTTCTCTTATCATGGGAGGAGTCTGATGACAAGAAATGATGGCATCTCTTCTTGGATTTTTTTCAGGAAGACAAAAGATGGAGAGTGAGGCAAAATGCTCCCCGACATCGACCGCTTAGGCCAAATGCAGGAATGGAAACCACTGAGGGACATCAACCAGAAGATGCACGGTGCCCTCTGCTGTCAAAGATGGTTCCAAGCTGCAAGCAGGTTAGCAAAGATATCAAAGACAAGGAATCTGTGGGAGGGCACAATATGTTAGAAAATATGATGTGATACAGTAAGCCAAAATGGAATTATGATCCTCTATGATCGGAGGATGGATCAAGATCATGGTCCAATGTCACAATGTATTTTTGTGGGAATGTTTTCAGAGATTGCCTGTGGCATGTGAAATGAACCCTTCATGTAGGGTGAGATAACCCGATTAAGATAAGTTTATGAATTACATTAGTGGCTTCCATTGGAGGGACAGTTCGTTCATCCTTTCACCTTCTTGCTAATATAAGTAACTGAATGATCAGTTTTATTTATTTCTTGACAAAGATCTACAATCTATAGAGAAATGATTTTCCCTTGTTGAAAGTAGCACAGCTAACAGGATGCATACATTACTACTGGACTAAAGACAATAAGATGAATTATGACGTAATGACAGATGTTTTCTTGTCATTTCCTTATTGACACCAGTTTTTCTGTTATTGCACGGTTATATATTTTGCCCCTACTAAAACATCAATAAAAAAAAAAAAAATTATATATATTTTTTTTTTTCTTTTTCTAAAATAGTGCAATTTTCTATGGTCTCCCGCCTAAAGAAATTTAGAACCTCAATGCATTCCTACGGGAAAAATATCTTCTCCCGACTTCGGTGGTGAAATCTCCCTCCCGGGCTCCAGAATGTTGGCATCTCTGCCCTTGCTTGGTTCCCATGACCCTGCTGTTGCAGCACGCCGCAATGACAGCAGTCTGTGACCCTGCATGGCCTCTCCCGCGGCCACCGGTTCCAGCGTCGCCCACATCTGCAGGTTGATGGCCTTCATACCTGAAGCAGCTTGAACCTGCAGGTTTCTCATAAAGCTGCAGCTCTCTCCAGGTCATCCAGGTGAATGCCAGATTTCATTTAGGTTGCATTTTCTATTCAAAACTGCCACTTTAACTTTGCTGGGCTTGTTGGATACCCAACCTAAGCTTGAATGTTTGCATTATTATTGTTCCGGCCATTTCAGGCCACCAATGACAGCAGAGCTTCCCCCATGTGGTCCTCTTAGCATCTCTTCATTGTTCAAGTTCATTCTTCCATCTAAACCTCAGGGTATTTCTTCTTATTGAGCGATTTGGTTTACATCAAACCCTACACACAACAGATATCTTTACAAAGAAATAAATGCAAAGATGCGTTGCCAACATTAATGATCTGATGACCCGACATTAGCTGGATAAGCATCTTATACTGACATTCTATTGGTACCAGACTTGGTGTCCAAGTCTTTGGATGCTTCCAGCTGTTTTTAAGATCCAACTTTATCCTAAATGATATGGTATCGGGATTCCACACATTAATGCCTATGAAACAAATGCATGTTCCTGGTCCTGGTCCTGGTCTAGAGGAAAAGGGTATTCTCTGAACCCTTGAGAGAGGACATATGTAATGCCAGGAACATAGACACTCACTGCTTCTCACTGGTTTCCTATGGCATCGGGGAATTCTGTGCACCCGCTCCTTTGTGCCCACTGGTGCAATGGATCGCTTGAGTGAATAATTACACAAGCTTCTCATATAGCGCTCCATGCTGGATTCCTCGCCTCTCCAAGCGCTGTAGTGTTAGCTGCCATTATCTTAATCGATAAAAGCAAGGAACATGCAGGGGCTGTGAGTACCTGGGGGCACGAGGGGCAATCCTATTTCATTGGTTCAGGCAGCAAGGAGACCCCAGCAAAATGTTTTACAGGACAGCTAGATGTGTTGAAAGTTTTGTCCTTGGACAAGTAGATTAAAAAAAATATTACACACCCTGGCCAACCTCAGCCCAGCCTAGCACACCGAGATTACGCCGAGTACGGTACAGGAACCCCGTCAGAGGAGGCTGTGAGCATGAGGGTCCTGATCGCATCTGGTTGCTGAATGCTGGGGTTCAGTGGGTGGAGGGAATCTAGAGTGAGGATGGACGACCCCAACACAGCCGACCCTGGGAGGAGGGACCTTCTTTACGGAAGTAAACTGGGTGTTTGCCCTTGGTTTGGGAGACCGGGCATCCATCACTTGGCTTGGACTATTTCCTTGCTTTGCTATATCTTAGGACACTGAACCCTTTGGGGTGAGAGGGGGAGACTGGCCCCTTCTTTCTCCTCACACCTTGCTAGGAGGCGATCTCCCCATGCCGACACTTAACCTTTCGCGTTAGGTCACTATCCTGACATTCTTTACTTTAGTATTGGACATGAAAGTAGTGCAATGTCTTGAAATCTTATGTTTAGGCGCAAATCTCCCTTTTCAAAACATTGTGGTAAACAGGCAACGGCATTTCTGCTGTGGCCGGTTTACCGGAGTGGTATTCATTCATTGGCGCCAAAACTGATGGGTGTAAGCAACGTGATGCCACCAAAGATTCCAACATAATTAATGCATGCTACAGCAGATTCCAACAGAATCAATGCATGCCACCATGGATTCCAACAGATTCAATGCATGCCACCATGGATTCCAACAGATTCAATGCATGCCACAACAGATTCCAACAGAATCAATGCATGCCACAACAGATTCCAACAGAATCAATGCATGCCACCATGGATTCCAACAGATTCAATGCATGCCACATCAATGCATGCCACAGCAGATTCCAACAGAATCAATGCATGCCACCAAGGATTCCAAAAGAATCAATGCATGCCACAACGGATTCCAACAGAATCAATGCATGCCACCATGGATTCCAACAGATTCAATGCATGCCACCATGGATTCCAACAGAATCAATGCATGCCACAACAGATTCCAACAGAATCAATGCATGCCACAACTGATTCCAACAGAATCAATGCATGCCACCATGGATTCCAACAGATTCAATGCATGCTAAAGTGGATTCCAACAGATTCAATGCATGCCACCATGGATTCCAACAGATTCAATGCATGCCACAGTGGATTCCAACAGATTCAATGCATGCTACAGCAGATTCCAACAGATTCAATGCATGCCACCATGGATTCCAAAAGAATCAATGCATGCCACAGCGGATTCCAACAGAATCAATGCATGCCACAGCGGATTCCAACAGAATCAATGCATGCCACAGCGGATTCCAACAGAATCAATGCATGCCACCATGGATTCCAACAGATTCAATGCATGCTACAGCGGATTCCAACAGATTCAATGCATGCCACCATGGATTCCAACAGATTCAATGCATGGCACCAAGGATTCCAAAAGAATCAATGCATGCCACCAAGGATTCCAAAAGAATCAATGCATGCCACAGCGGATTCCAACAGAATCAATGCATGCCACAACGGATTCCAACAGATTCAATGCATGCCACCAAGGATTCCAACAGAATCAATGCATGCTACAGCGGATTCCAACAGAATCAATGCATGCCACCATAGATTCCAACAGATTCAATGCATGCTACAGCGGATTCCAACAGATTCAATGCATGCCACCATGGATTCCAACAGATTCAATGCATGCCACCAAGGATTCCAAAAGAAACAATGCATGCCACAGCGGATTCCAACAGAATCAATGCATGCCACAACGGATTCCAACAGATTCAATGCATGCCACCAAGGATTCCAACAGAATCAATGCATGCCACCAAGGATTCCAACAGAATCAATGCATGCCACAGCGGATTCCAACAGAATCAATGCATGCCACAACGGATTCCAACAGAATCAATGCATGCCACAACGGATTCCAACAGAATCAATGCATGCCACAGCGGATTCCAACAGAATCAATGCATGCTACAGCAGATTCCAACAGAATCAATGCATGCCACCATGGATTCCAACAGATTCAATGCATGCCACCAAGGATTCCAACAGAATCAATGCATGCCACAGCGGATTCCAACAGAATCAATGCATGCCACAACGGATTCCAACAGAATCAATGCATGCCACCATGAATTCCAACAGATTTAATGCATGCCACCATGGATTCCAAAAGAATCAATGCATGCCACCATGGATTCCAAAAGAATCAATGCATGCTACAGCAGATTCAACAGATTCAATGCATGCCACAGCGGATTTCAACAGATTCAATGCATGCCACAGCGGATTCCAACAGAATCAATGCATGCCACAACGGATTCCAACAGAATCAATGCATGCCACAACGGATTCCAACAGAATCAATGCATGCCACAGCGGATTCCAACAGAATCAATGCATGCCACAGCGGATTCCAACAAATTCAATGCATGCCACAACGGATTCCAACAGAATCAATGCATGCCACCATGGATTCCAACAGATTCAATGCATGCCACAACGGATTCCAAAAGAATAAATGCATGCCACAACGGATTCCAACAGAATCAATGCATGCCACAGCAGATTCCAACAGAATCAATGCATGCCACAACGGATTCCAACAGAATCAATGCATGCCACCATGGATTCCAACAGATTCAATGCATGCCACCATGGATTCCAACAGATTCAATGCATGCCACCATGGATTCCAAAAGAATCAATGCATGCCACCATGGATTCCAAAAGAATCAATGCATGCCACAGTGGATTCCAACAGAATCAATGCATGCCACAACGGATTCCAACAGATTCAATGCATGCCACCAAGGATTCCAACAGAATCAATGCATGCCACAGCGGATTCCAACAGAATCAATGCATGCCACAACGGATTCCAACAGAATCAATGCATGCCACCATGAATTCCAACAGATTTAATGCATGCCACCAAGGATTCCAAAAGAATCAATGCATGCCACCATGGATTCCAAAAGAATCAATGCATGCTACAGCAGATTCAACAGATTCAATGCATGCCACAGCGGATTTCAACAGATTCAATGCATGCCACAGCGGATTCCAACAGTTCAATGCATGCCACTATGAATTCCAACAGATTTAATGCATGCCACCAAGGATTCCAAAAGAATCAATGCATGCCACCATGGATTCCAAAAGAATCAATGCATGCTACAGCAGATTCAACAGATTCAATGCATGCCACAGCGGATTTCAACAGACTCAATGCATGCCACAGCGGATTCCAACAGATTTCATGCATGCCACAGCGGATTCCAACAGATTTAATGCATGCCTCCATGGATTCCAACAGATTTAATGCATGCCACCATGGATTCCAACAGATTCAATGTATGCCACCATGGATTCCAACAGATTCAATGCAATCAACATTTTGTTCCTCCACGGAATTTTCCAGTTTGTACGACCATAAACACTCCCACACGTCTCCATGACACATGCCCAAGCCTTAAACAAAATGCAACTTTTATATAAGTGGAAAAATCTTATTGTACATCATGACTAATAGCATGTATATAAACAGCCTCTCAAAGTAATGAGTGTCCTGTTCATACCTTGGTACATACCTGTTTTTCATAAGCAAGGAGTTGCTTGGAAAGCTGCTGCGTCGCCAAGCACATCTCATTCTGTAAAGAGAAAATGTTTTATGAATGCAAACTTTTTTGTGCGTTTTGCAGGTCAAGAGTCAACAACTGGTAAGGCAGAGCACATATTCTCTCTCGGGGAGCAGAGCACTTGGATGTGCAGGATGCAGGATAGGCGGGGCTTACTGCATGGTTTTCGCAGCACGGTGGCAATTTACACTGGGTCTGCATTCAACACAGGAGTACAAGTGTATGCGCTCCTCACGACACACTCCGCAGCCCAACAGCCCTTTATCAATGACCGCTCCCTGTGCCAGCTTACACGGTCTGGTGGGGGTCTATCCTAAGCAGAGGGCACATCAGATCTAGCCTCCTGGGGCAGGCAGGTCAGGGCTGGGCTGGGCTGGTAAGAATGGCCACACGCCCCCACACTGCTCTCACTGGGGTGCAGGATACACCTGGGTGTAGGAACCTAAAGGGCAACTATAGCTATCACACAAAGTCTTCGGTTATGTTACAATTGTTTGAACCCAGTGCGTTTTCCAACAAGACCCTTGAGGCACTAGGCGCAGAATTCTGGACCTGTGATGGGCAAAGTATTCACAAATGATGCTGCTTCTCACATGGGGGGCCCTTCTTCGACCATCTATAGGGAGTCTGTGGCAGGTTCGTTCACTTTTATTGGAGGACTAACCTACACACAGGTATTGGGTAAAACTTCCATTCACTATATATGGGCACTTGCGATGTCTGAGGTGGTATATGGTAGGAGCCCATCTAACTTGTCTGGAAAGATCTGGGAGTGAGGCCCGCCACACCAATGACAAGGTAGAACAGCTGCCCCTCTTGACCTCTGCCCTAGTTCCCACAGCCCTGTCAAACAAATGCATTTACAGTCTGTCTGTTGTGTGCATTTTGGAACAAGTTACTCACTGCAGTGACCCTATTAAGGGTATTCAAGGACCCCCTTCTTACAGACTCACAGAGATAGTCATACTCTTATCAAGATTTCAGAATTGCTCGCAAAGCATTAAAAAAAGAAATACAAGAATGGGAGCCGTGGCACAGGCACTGCTTCTCCTGAACATGTCCACCCGCTCAGCAAATGCCACCAGAAAGAAAACAGGGTGCAGCCAATCGGATGCCTGTAGGAAACACTTGTGTACAGGCGCGTTATAAATGACATATCATAAAGGAAGCATGAAATGCAGGTCTCTTAGGTGAGCAACCTCCTACCTCAATTTTTCCACACTCCTGGAATAGATTACACAGCACTGGGAGGGATCAGAAATAAAACTCACTGTGAGCAAAAACGGACTAAGACCCAAGCCGTATACCTGACTTGTCCCAATAAGATAGTCAGGCAATTACTGATCATTACACACACCTGACTTCCATCACACTTACCCAAACGAATAAAGGGTGGAGCACGAAAGCACACTGAGTGAGGCAAAACACACAAGGAAGCAGCAGTTCCAAGATGGCAGGTTAATACAAGGCGGAAGACGGCAAGGACGAAGAGGATTGCAAGGAGGGAAGTGCCCTTGACCTTTTAACTGAAAGACAGCATCTTTCATGAACCTTCGAGAATAGGAAACGTAAGACCTGGAATTAAAGCTGAACAATCCTGCATTGTGAGTCAGTGGTCCTCAGGGCTCTCCTGCGTCGATAGTCAAGGCGGGGAGAAGCGTTGTGCTGCCATGGTACTGTCCTTGGCTCCTACAACAAAGCAGCACCAGTGAAGTCAGCACAGCCGGCGAGTTGGGGAAACCGATACTAGACCTCTGTGTGGAAAACAAGATTGCGAGCAGCAACACTGTGTGAAGATTATTACAACAGCAGAAGAGTGAATGAACTTTGAAGCTAAAATACGATACTGTAGACAGAGTGATCCGGCATCACGTGGGTGCTCATTCGAAAGTCTATTAGGTATCCAACCAAAAGGGTGCTAATGTTAAAAGAAAGAGAATTGTGAAATCGAAGTGGTCCTGCAACGGGTAAAGCCAAATCATGTGCACATTTGAAAATCTTCGATAATTAATGTAAAATTGACATTGGTCCAAGCCTGGCCGAGGTTGACTAATTATGTTGAAGGGATCTGAACCCAGCTGAGGGGGATACAGGGTGAACCGTGAGTGACCCCAAAAAAGAATAACTTACAAACAGATGGGCTCGAGCCCGGCAGAGGAAAGGCTGTGCAGAAATGTATGCTAAAAAGGTTCTGAGCCCGACTGAAGGGGATCCGGGGTGGAGAGTGACTCACCCGATGTGAATACTTGTGAAAATCTAAAGAGGAAAAGGAACTTGTTATTTATTTGGTTAGATAAGGCCCTTTGAGTGAAGAGACTTTCAGAAGCAAAGAGATTTATACTCCTAAGGCCCTGATTCTGGTTGAACTGCACCCTCGTGCTAGGGAAGCCAGAGACTGTTCTACGCTCGTGTGTGCCACCTTGTCCAGTGCTGATAGTATGGGGAAGGAAGGCCAACGGCCTGACCATCCTGACATAACATTTTGAACACTTCTTTCTTTTCAAAACATAATTCCCTACACTATTTGTATTTAGAGGCAAGGATTTAAGTTTAGATGGCGTTTATCATACCCTTTTTGAAGTTCAATAAACACCCTTGAACGGTGGTCACTTGTGTCTTATGGTTGAGCCATGCCTTCCTTACAGAAAGGAACACAGCTGTTGGCCCAGGGAACCAGGCAAGGGTGGTTTGCCAATTGGGGGAGAAGGAAGAGGGGGATGGGGAAGATAAGAGGTACAGGAAGGACAATGGTGTGGGTTATTCGGGAGAGGTTGATGAATTAGGAAGACCAAGATCAAGAGACCAGGTGGAGGAAGGTCAGCGCAGGAGATGGAGGATAAATGATAATGAGATAGCAAGGTGGGGTGTTGGTTAGTGAGATAAAGGGGGTGTGAAGGTGAGTGGAAGGTGTGAGACTGAGCAGCGTGGTAGGTCAAATGCACACAACCTATTTAAATCACAGAAAAGCTTCTCTAGGGCCTACCACTATGATGAGTCCACTGCTCTTTAAAAAAAAAAAAAAAGGAAAAAAAATGCTATCCTAACCTCGGTCATACCACTACAAAAAAAATCAAAAAATCTAGGTTTTGACTTAGGAAAAGGTTACTTCCCCCTGGGTTAAATAAGTTGATGCTGGTTTTCTGACTTCCATCAAAGAGTTACCAAATCAAATAAATATTATAACCTCTTCCAGCTCCTGGTTTGATAGTTCCACTGAACCAACAACAAAAATAGGTTGTCTCTTAATGATCTTGTAGCCACACCTACAGCGTCATCAGCCAGTCTGAACAGTTCTGGATTTACCCCCTCCTTAGGGGTAGATGAGCCTACCATGTTTTTTGGGTTTGTGGTTATCAGTATTTACCAGACACCGGTCTTCTTGTTCTTGGTTGGATACTCCTACTTTCAGCTTCGGGTAGTGTTAGGCAAGATTTGGGGCAGTACCCTTTGGGTGCACTATAACAACCTTGGCCTCCTGGAAATAGGAACCCAACCTTTGGTAGAAGTCTGTACTACACACGTTGGTAGCATGGATGAGCAGCAAGACGTATCTCAAGCGGGCCCAATGTGAGCAGTAGGGTGGTAACACAGATTCACAGTGACAAGTATCCAAATGAACTCTTCTACTCAAGGTTTCTTGATTAAACAATTATTAATTTAACAGTCAGTTTGAGTAAGCTTCAAAAGGGGCAATATAATAGCAACACACAAATACAATCCAAAATGTTTCTCTAAATCAGCAAGTACCCATTTGGGATGGCACACAGACAATTACCTACATCCTCGGGTGACAAATAGCTAGGACACGGTGGACATTAATAAATCACTGTTGCATTTAGAGCAATACTCAAGTTGGTGTCAAAGAAAAGAGGTTTCAGAATAAGACTAGAAATCACCCAAATATTCTGAAGCAGGCAAGTACTTTTGAACCCCCCAATGCAAAGTCAGTTAACCCTTTCATGGACAGAAGGTAAAACACACAATCGGAGGAAAGAAGAGTCATTCAGGGAGCCAGGCCAGCCAAACTCAATTGGGCAAACATCTAGGTGAGTTGAAGCACTTCTTGCAGGTAAGTAAAAGTCTTGCACAATGTTTTAGAAGTCTTTGTAGAAAAAGTAGAATCAAAGTAGGGCCACAAGCTGGGAGGCTTGTGAGGTGTAGAAGATGCAGGCAAGTCTTCAGGAGCAACCAAGACCAGTCTCAACTGAGAGCAAGTAAGGTGGCACAACAAGAGGTAAGTACTCTTAGGTTTACAGTACCTTTGGTTAGAAGGAATGGTTCCAGCTGGCTTCTGTTCCTGTGTGGTTCTGCAGATCCTTTTGTTCCTGGGCCTCAGTCGTGGGGACAAGACGGATGACGTCTGTGGACTCCTGCATCACAACGGGACGGTCAGCGACAGCAACAGCAAACTTCAATTCAGTGGCACTTCAGCATTTCAGCTCCTCGCGCCTGACAGCAAATAGCAACACTGCAGATACCACTTAATACGTTCCTTGATTCTGGGATCCAGCACTCTGTTGAGGTGGCTCAAGTTTGGTCAGTCCTGCATCAGGGAAGTCCAGAGGATCTTCCTAGTGCTCGGGTCTGACTAAAAGCGATCCACTCGATTTGGTGTTCATCTCCCTGGCACATCGGTTCCAGCAGCAGCGGAAGTACAGCCAGCTTCGAGAGGATGTCCAAGCGAGTTCACTTTGGAGTTGATTGGTACCACCAACTCAAGGTTAGAAGTCGTCCTTGCAGGACTTCTCTAGTCTAGGCGAATTCGGAGCTTCAGCACAGCAGCAGAGCTTAACCGGGCAAACCAACGGTCCAGGAATTGCAGCAGGTGTCCCTTCCAAGTTCTTCTTCGGATTCCTTCATCCAGTGGTTGACTGTGCCTTCCAAGCCAAAAAGCCTCACCTTTTATGCAGGATCCTCCCATTCATTCCAGCCCAGCTGTCAATCACACAGCAGGGTGGCTGTCCTTGCCGGACAGCCAGCGGCCAATCACCTTTCCGTGCATTCCTGTAACCAAGGGGATTAAGCGCAGGGAGTTTCGGGCACCTCACTCACTTCCTGCCCCTGCCAGACATACGGGAGCCAGAGGCGGGCTTCACTCGTGAATCCTGCCAAAGACAAAATGAACAAAGGGACCAAACCTGGTTTGGCGCACAGCGTACATATCAAGAAGGACCTTTCCAACAGGAAATGGCAAAAAAAAACAACGGGGCCCTTTTGACAGAATGGGCACCCGTGGGTGCTTTACTGCAGCTCCAAACACAGCCCGCAGTAAAAACTCTCAATGGTAGTTAAAAGTAAACCACTGCCACCAGCCATTAATTGTAGAAAGGGTAACCTAAAAATGTTTCATGAGAAACTAGACAAAGGGGTGTTGGGGAGAATTCTCATAAATGGCTGATTTGCCTTACCCAATGAGTCCCTCAGCAGCTTTGCTGGATTTCTAGGGTTTATTTTTTTCCCCTGGTAAGAGTGTGAGCCTTTTTCCCACTCTTACATGCGTTTTGCTGAGTGTATTTCTACTTTTTGTGTCATCTTGGGCATGGAGCCTCACCTACTCCATAGCCTCATGTTTTCATGTGTGTTACACAGCACCTTCAGTGCAGTGACACAGGGTTACCATTAACTTTATCATAGTCACTTTAAACCACAGACCCAGTACACCCCATCTTACATGGAGTATTGGAAAGGGTTAATTCTTATCCCTTTTTGTCTGCATCTCTTGGAGCATTGTTTTGCTCCCTTTACATCAAGACTTGGCTGGTGGCAGTGGTATCTACCCTATTTTTTATACCGCAGTTATCTGAAATAACCATGGTATTGTTTTAGGCTATTATATTAGCCTCAAACATAAACCCGCTTGATCATATATATTTTATTACGGTTCCGGCTGGGTTTATTCTCCATTTCTTTTTGTAAATGTCTTTCTCGTGTTTTTCTCTGCGCGATAAACCAGGTTTGCTCCCTTTGTTCACAGTCTTTTCACGGGCTTCTGCACAGATGCCCTCCTTAAGGTACCTGAAAGTCTGGGTAGGCAGGATGTGAGGGAGGGGTTTTAGGACCCCTGCCATGGGTTCTCTTGGTAACCAAAGTCGCACTCCTGTTTGATTGGCTGGGTGACTGTCCTTGCCAGGACAGCCACCCTGCTGTGTGATTGACAGCCAGGCTGTGTGAATGGGGGAAAACTGCATAAAAAGCAGGTCTCCGGGTCTGGAAAGGCAGAGTTGCTACTGGAACGAAAGAACCTACGAGGAGCTGATGGAAGAGGACCCTTACCATGACTGAACCACCGGGTGAAGCCCTGGTGCAGGTCCGAATCTTCAGAATCCGACGACAGAGAAGATCCTCCAGGAAACTTCTTCCCTTGAGCTGGTGGGACCAACCAATTCGCCCAAACTACAAGCCAGGACCCCTCCTCTGGTCGAATTCGCTGTACAGAGCTACAGTGGGCTGGAAAGCCAGGAAGGTCGGACCCTGCTTGGGTTTTAAGGAGCGCACCTTTTATTAGTTGCTTTGCTCTGCTGCTGGTTTCTTCCCTGGGTAGCGCAGGACCCTCCAGTCTTCCTACTTCTTGTCAGTCCGACAGTCGCTTCAGGAACCGTGAGCCTGCAAGAACTACCAGGAACGTTTGCCTCAGCTACAGCTTCTTCTCGTTTTAAGGTACTGTGCAAATCCGGTTGTTCGTTCCGTTCAACTCTGGTGAAAGTGTTTGAAATCTTTCTCCAATCCGAGGGCTTGTCCTTTTTTCTTTGAACTAACTTTTCTGCCAACCAACTTTGTCCAGAATCCGTGGCACAAACTTTACTGCAAACTCCCCTGAACCGTGTGATCTTGAGCAAAACGACTTTTGTCCTAGTGACTGGCCCCAAGCCTTTTTAACCTGATTCTATCATTGAAGTTCCTTTGGCTCAATTGCCCTGAGTACTTACCTGTTGGTGTGGTTCATTTTCTATTTAACTTCGTCTTTCCCTCCCTTTTAAATTGCTGGAGTGCCATTTTGCTCCCACCTCATTTTATGACATTAAACTTGCTGGAACTTATTGGGAGTTGTGTGGTGCATTAAGAGTGATTTTTAAACTTCTTAGAATAGTGTAATGTTATACAACTGAAGCGTAAAATAAATGTATATTATTTTACTTGAAAACCTTGAGTCAGTGTTTGCCTGAATCATAGTCATTGCTGTCCTTTGTGTAACTATTTGATACTACTCACTTACTATTGAGATAAGTCTGGCTGCTCAGCCACTGCTACCACTTTACTGTGTAGTACAGGCTTGTACCAAAAGTAAATTTGTATTGTCACTTGTAGTCTTAATTGTGTGTGGTGTTCCCAAGAAGTACTGCATATATTTCTGTCTAAGAAGGGGATACTAAGTAACCCGTTCAGCACCCTATTGTAAGATAGTGGGTGCTGGGTCTAGAAAGTTTCATATGGAAGTAAAGTCAATTTCACTTCACTGCTCTGGGAAACAGTAGTTTATCCAAGAGAAGGTATTTAAACTTTTGGGAAATCAAACAGACTTCCCTGTGTCCCTGCACTGAAGGTGCTGTGTGACACAATGTAAAAGATGATGCCTATGGAGTTTGTCACACTCCACGACCAAAGGAAACAGAGTTTAAATCACAGTAAAATACATGAGTGGAAATAAGGTCTCACTCTCCAGGTAACAATTAAAAGGTCCTAAAGTCCAGCAAAAGTGCTGGGGGTCTCCAAGGTAGAGAGGAATGAGCACATTTCTGAGAATTCTCCTTAACATGTAGGTTATGGGCTTGTTAGCCCCACATAGGTACTGGCTTTTGTTGTAGTTTCTCTTGCCCCTTGTGGGGTACTCTGAGTAGGTCTTCTGGTGAAGAACGCAGCTGGCTCTTCCGGCAGTCCCCGCCTCGGTGGGATCTCCGCCGTCTGTGAAGAGGCAGCTGTGAGGAGTCCGCAATGAATGCCGATAACCACGTTCTCATGTTTATTGGTCAAAGACTTCTTTTTTAAATGAAAATGGGTTGGGAAAATGGCCTCTAACTATTATAAAGAGGAGTTTCACCTACCTAAAACCCAAAAAATAAGGATCTGTCTGTGTCAGGATGACAAGAACTAAAAAGCGGTACTTGTGTCCAAAATGTCCTATCCTGACCCTCACACTACAAACAAAACAATAAGGGTGCAAGGAAATGTCTTCAACCTAATATTGGCAAACCAGGGTTCACACCTAAAAGTTAGAAATGCTCCAACGAAAATGCTCTCCAATGTGAAAAACCTTGGACCCAAAGGGTAATCCCCTTTTCGCCTGGATTCTGAAGTAGGATGGCAATGTCGCTTACTAATAGTTCTCCTTGATTCACAATGTTCCTGTTTAGGAAACAAGTTCTGCAAGTCTAACACAATTATCTTTTATTTAACAAACACTGTTCTTCTTTAGTTTTCTGTGTAGCTTTACAACTCGCCTAGTATACTCCCCTGCCAGTACTTTTTATGCAAATTCCAACTGCCTGGTGTACTCTCCTACCAGGACTTATTAAGCATTTCAATTGCCCGATATCCTTCGCTTGCCAGGACTTCATATGCATTTCATAGTTCCTCTGTTTCTGGAGTAGTAAAATATTTATTAAGAACAATTACCAGATGAACCAGTCCCAATGCGCTGTTCTACAAAACAACATACATAAAATCAACAAAAACACAAAACATAACAGTAGGAAAGCTAAACAAAAAAAAAAGAAAAAAAAACACTGGACACCAAAACACAGCTTTTAAGTACACCTTTGTTCCACCGACTTCTTCTGAACTGCCTTTTCCCTCATTTTCTAAATAGGTAGAAAACATTTTAAATACCTCTTAAAAGTGCTCCCCCAGGGGGTGTGGCCTGGAGGGCCAGCAATGTGGCAACTCCTCTGATGCCCTCTGTGTGAAGCCCGCAGTTAATTTCTGGATGTTCCCGCCGTTGCTCTAAAGAACTAAAGCTAGCAGCAGCAACCTAATCTCCAGTCCCACTTTGGGTGGCAATATGGACCTCTAACGCATCTCTGATCCCTGGAACAGAGCTGCCAATCCATATCAGGCCTGCCTCTGTCGTTCCAAGATGGCAGACAAACACGAGGACTCTGCATCAAAACGTTGCACTCTGGGCTCACGGCCCTCATCACCGTTGGCATCTTGTTGGACCAAAGGCGGTCACTCTCGGATGGTCCAGATCCCCTCTGGTATCCTAATTGGGTTGGAACACCGAGACCGCAGGCCACCGCGACGGGAGAGTGACTCGCCGCCATTCTCTTTGCAAGAGGCCCAAGGCCACAAATTCTGGAGACCCTACGTTGCCCCGAGGGCCGTTTTATGGCGGTCAAATGCCTGATTTATGGACAGCTCTACTCCCTCATCTCGAGCTATGCTTCAAATGACAAACAAGAGGGGTTCTACAGTGACTTTGAAAAAATCTCTCCTCCCATTCATCAAGGGTCAGACTATCATCGGGGGAGACTTCAATGGGGTCCCTGTTACGATTAAGGCCAAATCGCATCCCCCGCCGGCCCACAGACTCTAAACTGACGGCCGGCCTGCTCAAACCTGATCAAGACGCTGGAGGTGGAGGACACATGGAGAGTGCTCTATCCCAATGAAAGGGACTACTCCTTCTACTCATACGTCCACAGAACCTATTCCTGGATCGACCTCCTGCTGGCCTCCCCCCAGATTTTGGCCTTCGCTGACTGATCGGGAGAATTCTCAGAGATGTGCTAATTCCCTCCGCCTTAGAGAACACCAGCAACTTTGCTGGATTTTGAGGACTTGCTTTGTTTAACCTGGAGAGAGCCTGACCCTCTTTTCCCCCACTCTCTCATGTATTTTAATGGGATTTGTGAGATTTGTGTTTCTTTTGGTCGTGGAGTGTGACAAACTCCATAGGCATCATCTTTTACATTGTGTCACACAGCACCTTCAGTGCAGTGACACAGGGAAGTCTTTCAGATTTCCCAAAGGTTTAAATACCTTCTCTTGGATAAACTACTGTTTCCCAGAGCAGTGAAGCGAAATTGACTTTACTTACATATGTAACTTTCTAGACCCAGCCCACACTATCTTACATAAGAGTGCTGGAGGGGTTACCTAGTATCCCCTTTGTCTAGTTTCTCATGTAACATTTCATGTTACCCTTTTCTCACTGAATGGCTGGTGGCAGTGGTTTCATTTTAACTACCATGGTGTGCATTTAACAGCAGGCTGCGTTCGAAGCTACAGCAAAGCACTGACGGGAGCCATCTTTGTCAAAATGGCCCCGGGTCTTCTTTTTTTCACCATGTCTTTGCGGAAAGATCCTTCTTGAGATTTACTCTGCATGCCAAAGTAGGCTTGGTCTCTTTGTTCCTTTTGCCTTTGGTGGGATTCACGAGTGAGGCCTGCCTCTAGCTCCAGAGTGTCTGGGGTAGGCAGGAAGCGAGAGAGGTGCCCGAAACTCCCTGTGCTTTGTCTTCTAGGAGACCCAAATGCACTCTGTGGTGATTGGCCGGCTGACTGTCCGGCAAGGATAGCCACCCTGCTGGGTGACTGACAGCTAGGCTGGAAACTGAATAAAAGGAGTGTCTTTTGGCTTGGAAGGAAGATTCAACCACTGGACAAAAGAACCAAAGAAGAACTTGACTGGGCAAACCAACGGTCCAGGAGTTGCAGCAGGTGTCCTCTTCAAGCCCTGCTGCAGTGCCGAAACGCCAAGTTTGCATCGACAGAGAAGCCCCTGAATGGACGACTTCTCTCCTTGAGTTGGTGGGACCAATCAACTCCAAGCCACCTGGACATCCATCTCATAGCTGGTTGAATTTCCACAGAGTTGCTGCTGGAAACCGTATAGCCAGGGAGAGGAACACCAGATTGTGTGCGTTGCTTTAAAGCTGGCCTAGAGCTTCAGGAAGATCCTCCGGACACCCAGGAAGCAGGACTGACTGAGTCTGAGCCCCCTCAATCGAGTGCAGGACCCCAGAAGCAAGGAAAGTTCATCTCGACAGCCAGGAACCGCAGTGTTGCTATTTGCGGTAGACACAAGGAGCCGAAACATTGAACAGCCACTGAAAGTGAAGTTTGCCGGTTGCGAGTTTTGACCATCCCAGTGAATTGCAGGAGTGCCCCCCGATGTCCTACCTCTTGTCCCCACGACTGAGGCTCAGGAACAGCGAGAGCTGCAGGAACTGCACAGGAACAGAGGTCTTCATCTGCATCTTTTTCTTCATTTCTAGGGTACTGTAAAAAAGTCTGAGAGAACTTACCTCTTACTTTAGAGTGCTTGAAACTTCTACAACTCACAAATCTAATAAGCTTGTGGCCCTACATTTGATTCTTCCTTTCATCAAAGGCTCCTAAGAAATTGTGCAAAGACTTTTTCATTTAATTACCAGAAGTGCTTCATCCTATACAAGACTTTTGCCCATTGAGCGTGGCTTAGCCTATTGAATTATACAATTCTTCTTGGCAGATCCAAAGAATTTGCCTGCTTAGGAATATTTGTGGTCTCTTGTTGTTCTAATAACCTTTTCCTGTTGCCAACTTCTAGTAGTATTCTAAATGCCAACAGTAAGATATTAATGTCCCCAGCACCCTAGTTATTGAAGTCACCTGTGGGTGTAGGTTGTGTCTGTGGGCCATCCCAAAAGGGCCTTTACTGATTTAGAAACTAAGAGTGTACAGTACTGAAGTGTATGTGTGTGTTACTATTATGTTGCTCCCTTCTGAAGAAGGCTTCGTCTAACTGATTGGTAAATAAATTAATAATGGTTTATGCAAGAAACCTTGAGTGTAAGAGTTTATTTGAATACCTGTAACTGTAAATCTCTGTGTAACTCCACTACAGCTCACATTGACCCCCCTCTTGAGATAAGCCTGGCTGCTCAACACGCTACCAAAACTATGTATTACAAGCTTACACCAAAGGTTGGGTTTCTGTGTAGTGGTCCCAGTGGGTACTGCATACAAACTTTGCCTAACACCAACAACATCATTGGCCCCAGGTTGCTTTCTGACCACATCCCAGTTGCCCTGACGCTCTGGGCTCATGACCCTGACCACCCCCCCTCCACGACGCTGATGGAACTTATATGAACCTGTCCGCAACGATATGTCATATGTCATTAAAGGACTCCATAGCTAAGACGATCAGGAATTTCTTCAGGGAAAACCGGAATGAGGACATCCCCCAGCTAACCTGGGCTGCTATGAAAGCAGTGGTGCAGGGTACACTAATCGCCCAGGGAGAAGCCTTTCACAAATGCAGGTGGCAAGCCCGCATAGTCCTGGAGGACGAGGTCCACGAAGCAGAGGCCCTCTGCACACGCAAAAACTGGACCCCGAAATCCCATCGGGCCTTACAGGCTATGTGAAAGAGGCTGGAGGCACACTATGCTGAGGACAATAGTCCTGGAGGACGAGGTCCACGAAGCAGAGGCCCTCTGCACACGCAAAAACTGGACCCCGAAATCCCATCGGGCCTTACAGGCTATGTGAAAGAGGCTGGAGGCACACTATGCTGAGGACACTGCTCAGCTGCTGGCTAAACCAAACAAGGGTACTATGCCAAAAGCAATAAGGCAAACAAACTGTTAGTCGACAAACTCGCCAAAGCAAAGAAGCAGAACTCTATCTTGGGCCTATGCAACCCCCAGGGCAGAGTCCAATTCGCAGAACAGATCAAGCTACGACTTGCAACCGCCCACCTCTCAGGCATAATGTCAGCATCCCAGAGGGATCACGAAGAACAACAGGACTACTTGCAAGGTACCTCTCTTCCTCGCCTGAAGGACACGGCGAGAGAGAGAGAGCCTTGGGGCCCCTATCATAGGTGAGGAGATCGACACGGCCATTAAGAGTCTCAAATCCAGAGCCCCGGGCCCAGACAAGTACTCAACTCTTTTACAAAATGTTCCGTCCAATTTATAGCGCCTCCAACAGCCCTATTAAACTCCTTTGCCACCTCAGGAACTCTCAGAAGACCCTCCTTAGAGTCAATGGCCTCGTGTGTGACCCGATTCCTTTGACCTGTGGAACCAGACAGGGATGCCCCCTCTCCCCTTACTTTTTGCTCTGGCCATGGAACCCCTCTCCCAACGAATCTGTCTAAATTCCCAGATCAAAGGCCTCCAAGTGGGCCCCTCCCAACACAAGATCGCAGTTTATGCCGATGACGTCCTATCTGTAACAGACATCTCCACTTCATTGAAGCCAGCCCTCGCTGAGATTCATAAGTTTGGGGGGGTGTCGGGCTTTACCATTAACTTCAGGAAATCAGTAGCTTTGGGGATAGGGTTCAGGCCCGAGGAGCGGGAATCCCTCGAATCCCTATGCCCGATTCGATGGAGTAAAAAGGCCATTCTCCATCTTAGGGTCCAGATTCCTGCCTGCCTGGGAGACGTCTATCTGGCGAACGTCCCTTCACTTTTCAAAGAACTGGAGAGGGACCTGAACTGATGAATCTTTTTAACGTGAAACTAGCCCTATTAAGATCTTAACACGGTTTATAGTGATTTTTTAGAAAAAAAAAGTTTCGAAAAGAAGAACTGTGAAAAGCTATATTTAACATGCAAAAAGGCATTTATTTCTAAACCCATCCATCGACAATAGACATGGATTGGTTTTAATTGAAATGCACTTTCACATGTTAAAAGTAGCATTTCAATGCTTTTTTTTAAACTTTAAAACATTACATGGAGCTGTCCAGTGCTGAAATTTCAGCACTGGCCAGCCCCTTGTAACATTTTAAAATTGTGTATATTGGGGGTCCCCCCCCACACCCGCCCAACCCCCATGCCACCCCCATCCCCCAACCCTAACCCAAGCCCTAACCCTAATTTAACCCCAGACCCTAATTTAACCCCTAAACTGACCCAAGCCCCAACCCTAACCCCATTTTAGATATGATAATCGATTTTTTTTCAAAAAAATGACTTTTGTACAAAAAGTAGTCTCAAGATTTGTATTAGAAACTTTGGGTTTCGAAAAATTGACTGGATACCTCTTCACACCAATGTTTTGAAGTTGTCGAAGCGGTTTGAAATCCAGTGTCCTCTAATACAAGGGTGACAAGGTTGTCCAAGGCTGGACGAGTGGCAATACAGCTTCAGGGTAGCCGCCGGAACCAAGAAGGTGTGAACAAAGCTGGGGAAGGGAGCTGGCAGCTTGTTAAAAGAACCAATCGACAATCTGTAGAGCTGAGAATGTTGAAGCTGAGAGAGAGATGTAGCCTAGAAGCCAAGGCAGATTCCAGTGGTAGCTGTAAGATAGATGGAAGAAGCAAAGGGGCTGCCCCTTTCTTAAGGCAAAGGAAGGAAGAGTGCCTTGCCTACCTGTGGCGGTCGAAGAGTCTTTTAAGTTGCCTGATGAATCTTTAAAGTACCAACCTTCAGCAGAGCTAACAGCACTTTGGTTGTCTGGAATATTGTCAGAACACTATATGAATGGTTGAAGCAGTAGAGAAAATCAACCCCCTTAGAAGACGCATCCTGACAAGTTCTACCAAAGACGCTGCCGAGGTCACAAAAAGATGGACAGTTGCTGAAGAAGTGGGACTTTTTTTGGAACTTTGTTCAAGTCTATCTTGGAAGGAGACTATCCAGGATTACCATTGGTGCAGTTTTCTTTGAGGCGATTGAAAGAGGAACTTTTAAAAAAAAATAGAGAAAGAACTGTTACCAATGGATTTTGTTTGGGTGAACCTTTGTTTCTTTTGAAACGTTCAAAAACTGGTTCAAGACTTCACTTTTCTTTGGGAGAGAGTGACTTTGAGACAGTCCTGGGAAAGGGATCTACCCAAGCAAGACAAGTGGAAGTTCTCCAAGTAACTGGTTATTTGGTAATCACGTATTTATGTTGTTTCCGACTTACTTTGAATGTTTTGTCGTTTAGTGTAAGGGCCAGTTTTGAGTATGCGAGGAGTTTTTCCCTTACAACCTAGACTAGGCAGGGAACTCCCTGGCAGAGTGGCTTAGTTAGGTTTTCTTTGCATTTTCTTTCATTAATAAAATGTCAAATACTGAGAAAACTACAAGGAGTTGTCCACCTCACATTACTGACCCCTCACATTTTATCTTATCAGCCTGCTGCTTTCTACCAGCTCCCCTGAAAGGGAAAGACCTGCCAACTACAATGTGCCCAGTTCTCTGCCGGCTACACCATCCACTCTACTTATTCCCTTACTTTCTTCTTACAAAATGAATATGCAAAGCTAGCTAGAAGTTTACTCAAAGTAGCGATCAATAGTTCTATTCAGTCTGTACATCTCCAGCTCTTCTGCAACACCACACACTGTAGTTGGCCTCCAGAGCTCGCTTTGCTCTATGATTAATATAGGCACCTGCGAGGGAGAGCGGGCCAATCTGGACTGGACACCGGGTACCAGAGCAGAATCTGCAAGTAGCCGCCTGCATTTCATGCCAGCCTGCTGCACCTCTGTCAACTTTCCACCCCATCCTTGGCACAATGCCCCAGGCCGAGTCCATTTTAGTGCCACACCTCACTCCCCATCACCCATATTGCCCACTCACCTGCGCACCACCCCGCCAACATCAAGGTCCTTGAAATAATAATTTCCAATTGCAGACATATGTGCAATTTATTTTTTAGGGAATCAGGATTTCTGCAAAGCCTGGTTCCCTTAACAACAAAAGAAAGTATCAGCACCCAAGGTGGTGGCTTGGAGTGCTAAAAGTGATGGATACAGCATTCATGGTGCAGGGCTGGAATATTGCGCTTGGGCCTGCCAGACTTGGGCTTGAGGGCAGTTACCGTCCTTGCCCTCTCCCGGCAAGTGGTATTCAACACTATATTGAAAACAGATTATAGCAAAGACAGGCAAGGTCTTGTACACCTGAAGCTTACTACCAGACTGCATACCAATTACCCTGCCTGCTGCAACACCAGACTGCATACCAATTACCCTGCCTGCTGCAACACCAGACTGCATACCAATTACCCTGACTGCTGAAGCACCAGACTGCATACCAATTACTGTGCCTGCTGCAACACCAGACTGCATACCAATAACCCTGCCTGCTGCAACACCAGACTGCATACCAATTACCCTGCCTGCTGCAACACCAGACTGCATACTTAATCTTCAGCTTTACCATTGTGACCTTTGAGCTATGAACCTTCTGAACTACTCCTTACACAACAAGGGACGGGGCAAGCACATAAGGGGCACTGCCCTGTGCAACACAGACTGCACCCCACTGGACAGAGACTTGAACTGAAAACTGTTTTCAGAGACTTTTTACTCATATCTATTGGTTTCCATGTATACAGCGAACCTTTACATTTCACAAACAATCCTCTCACTGAGGTCTTTACTTCAGGAGGTACACAGAAATGTGGTATGGTCGCTCATTTTAGGTTTGTGGACAAATCATTTCTGGTGACATTAAAAATATTAGTACAAATTTGATAATCGAACAAGTCAGTTTGTTAATGAAGAACATTTTAATTAGCAAACTCAGCTGATCAATTATTTTTAAACAAATGTATGCCTTGGAGTCGGTCTTCAAGAACTTGGTATATGCTAAGAATTGTCCGATCTGGCTATGTCAGAATTTCTCTAGCTCCTTGAAAACGCTGGGTCTTCACCCATGACAAGAGGGCGGCTGCAAGACGATAGATCTATGGTAACAGAGCTACTAACCTTTATTAAAATGTGCATATTTTAGAACATAGTGTGAGAAACCCGAGGGCTTTCTCACTTACAGACCCCAGGGATTCTTTGTTCAGGTGCCAAGGGCACGGCCATCGCCTTTGGAACCAGACCCTGGGGGTGGACCAGTGCAGGAGGATCATCTGAGCAGTCCCTTGGGGACAGTTGGAGGAATGCCCTCTGGAGAAACGCAGTATTCCCCCCTTTCAGACAAGCCCCTACCCTACACTTCCTCCACCATTAGAGGTTATGAATCCGGTCCTGTTGACCCCCACCCCCCAATTCCAACGGGTACTAACATTAAAGGGAGGCATAGGAGAAGAACTATATCCTTATACGACATCCCCACAATCACTATGGGACATTATCATCTAAACCCCATTCACCTACAACCACACATCTGCCCCCTTCACCCCGACAAACATGTACAGAAGTTTCCCTCCATCATTACGGAAAACAACTCCCATACTTCCTCCCCATTGCCTTCTGTCAAAACCACTGGGACGAAGAAGAGCAATAGAGCTATGAAGATTGCCCATAGGAACCAATGTACCATGGATTCCAATGGGCAGTCTCCATCTTGTCCCATTAACGAGGACAGGCAGAGTCAGGCCTCCCTTTTCAACCACCCACGCCTGACTCCAATTAACACTCTCCATCAGTATAAAAGGGGTGCACGAGCGCACACTCTGAGCGAGTTGGGGATACTGGAGGGTTCAGAGGATCATCCCCCAAATTTACCTTTTCTCCAGTTGGGATTGACAAAATCATTGGCCTTTTAGAGAAACTTAAACCCACTAATTTAGGATATGATCCAATATCATCCTACCTGGCCAAACGGCACGCTACTGCACTTCGCATATCTATAGAAACTATGGTTAACGCCCCACTACCTCAGGGTTGTGTTTCCCAAGAGCTAAAGAAATCATATCTTACACCATTGGTCAAAAAACTGACACTAATTCATAACGTTCTTTCAAATTACCGCCCAATAGCCAGTCTGTTATGGCCTGCTAAGATCCTAGAGAAAATTGTGATGAGTCAAGTTGCAGAGTTATGTGGACGAACATAGAATCCTCGACTGTTTCCAGTAGGGCTTCAGACGGGGACACAGCACATACAACCCTTGTGACAGTCTGGTGTCGTAACTTGACTCGTTGTGAAGAATCTATGGGCCTCTGTCCCGAAGTTCCACACAGAGAGAAGAACAATCACTCCCCGTGCGAGCCTTGAGGCCACAGGTGGTGGTTGTTGTTTCACAGTTGGCGACGCTTCCCTCGCACCACAGGTAGCGTGATCATGTCAAGGGCTGACTGTGACTTGGAGATTCTCGCTGTGTTATGTGTCAGAGAATCACCACGGGTATGAGTGTTCTGTAAGGCGGTGTGCCTGACCTTCCTACTGCGCATGACAGAGCCCCCCCAATGGCCCACGACCACGTGGGCATGCAGGATGGTCCAGATAGAAATGAGAAACCAGCTGCGAGGCATGGACATCTGCCTCAGGGATCCAATATCGCAACCCGCCCAGTCCACAAGATACTGGAGACCACCCCTAACCACACGGGACCCCAGAATGTTCGACACCTCATACTCCTCAGAACTACCCACAGAAACGGGTCCCGGGGCAGAGGTAAGACGGGTAGGAGCGGGGCAAGATTTTAACAAGGAGATATGAAACACAGGAAGGATGTGCCAGGAAGAGGGAACAGAGAGGCGATAAGCCACCGGATTGATCACAGCAGAAATCCTATAAGGACCCACAAAACGGGGAAGTAGTTTGCGACACCCTGGTAATCGGAGGTGATGTGAAGAAAGCCAAACCCTGTCCCCCACAGAATAGGAAGGTGCCACAGCACTCCGCCTTTCAGCCGCAGACTTCGCCGACGCCTGAGCCTCGCGAAGATGAGTGAGTGTCTGGGCATGAATAGCAGATAAGACACGAGCACAAGCAACCGCAGCAGGATTAACAGAAAGCGTGAAATCAGGAACAGGCAAGGTACGGGGATGTTGACCATACAGAACATAAAAGGGAGAAGAACCAGTGGAGGTGTGCAAGGAGTTATTGTAAGCAAATTCAGCAAGGTGTAAATACTGTTCCATGGTCTGGTTCACCCTCTCAGTCTGGCTATCCGTTTCTGGATGATAGGCGGATGAAAAATGGGAATCAATGCCCAGGAGACCTGTGAGCGCCCGCCAGAACCGAGAAGTGAATTGCAGCCCTCTGTCCGAGATGATAACCGTGGGTAGCCCAAAAAGACAGAAGACAGATTTAAAGAATAGGTTGGCCAGGGTTGGGGTGGACGGTATGCCAGAACAGGGAATAAATCGAGCAAGTTTAGAAAAAGAATCCACCACCACCCAAACTGTGTCGAAGCCCTTGGTTCAGGGTAAATCCGTCACAAAATCCATCAACACTGTGTACCAGGGTTGAGGGGGTACAGGCAAAGGATGTAAAAGGCCGACTGGACGCCCCCGACGATGCTTGCACTGGGCACATATTGCACATGTGTTCACATAGCCCTCAACATCGTGTTTCATGGATGGCCACCAACACCAGCGTTTGAGGAGATCCAACATCCTCTTTTGTCCAGGATGTCCATTGATGGCACTGTCATGGGACCACTCCAGAGCAAAGTTGTGGGTCTCTGTTGTTGGCAACCATAATTTATTCTGGATGAAAGGTAAACCATCATGAAACACTGGATTCCACTCTGAGACTTGTTCAGGATATAATGAAACCCATGTTCGAATCGATTTCAGTAGTGGTAAAGGAGGTGTACATAGACAAATGACATGTTGGTCTAATAGTGTTTCTGGAAAAACAGGTAGGGAGACTCCGCCAGGGGAACGTGATAGTGCATCTGCCTTTCCATGGGACAAGCCTGATCTATGTTTGATCTGGAAGTCGAAGGCCGCAAAGAATAAATGCCATTGCACCTGCCGGCTATTGATACACTTGAGTGAGGCTAAGTCCTGGATATTACGGTGATCTGTGAATACCGTGATAGGATATCTGCTCCCTAACAGATGATGTCGCCAAACCTGAAAGGCATCTTTGATGGCTAATAATTCTTTTTCCAGGACAGTGTAATGGCTTTCGGTAGGGGAACATTTTCGGGAATGAAAGGCCACTGGATGTAATTGACCTGAATAAGGGCAATGCTGGTATAACACTGCGCCAAGGGCAAATGAGGATGCGTCTGCTTCCACTATGAAAGTGAGTTCTGGATCGGGAAGTTTCAGAACGGGGGCAGTAGTAAACGCTGTCTTTAATGCGTCAAAAGTTGTCTGATGTTCTTCTAGCCATACAAAAGGCACTTTGGGACTGGTTAGTGCAGTCAGGGGTGTTACAATGGAGGAAAAATCCTGAATAAAACGCCTGTAATAATTTGAAAAAACCAGAAATGATTGCAATTCCTTAAGATTACTGGGCTTCGGCCAATCCAACACAGCACGAACTTTAGAATGATTCATGAATAGACCCCCGGCCGTAATATGGAAAACCAAGAACTCCACACTGTCCATATGAAATGGACATTTCTCGGATTTAGCAAGAAGTGAATTTTGGCGAAGACGGGACAAAACCTCGTGGACGTGCGTCACATGTTCCTTTAGGTTTTGTGAAAAAATGAGAATATCTAGATATACCGCTACACATACATCCAGCAAGTCATGGAATATCTCGTTCATGAACCGTTGAAAAGGGCATAACCATATACTCGAACAGCCCATACCAAGTACAAAAAGCAGTTTTCCATTCGTCTCCGGGGCGAATCCTAAGCAAGTTATATGCTCCACGGAGATATAGTTTTGTAAAGACAGTGGCGTGACTTAATCTATCCAATGGAGTGATCAAAAGGAATAGGATACCGTTTTTTAATGATGATGTAATTCAAGCTGCGGTAATCCACGCAAGGACGTAAATCGCCCTCCTTTTTGGGAACAAAAAAAATAGGACTGGACGCTGGTGAGGTGGAAGGGCGTATGTGACCAATTTTTAGGGCCTTTTGGATGTAATCCTTGAGAGCTTTTTCTTCCGAGGGAGATGGTGAATAAATGCGCCCTGAAGGAATGATGGAATCAGGAATTATGTCAATAGGACAATCATAAGGGCGATGCGGAGGAAGAATTTCAGAAGAACCCTTATCAAAAACTTCCTGAAAATCTTGGTATTCAGAAGGAATGCCAGTTACAACCACCCCCACCAAGTGCGGCTCTGATAATGAAGAAGTGTCATCGTTCAACGCGAGTTGTGTTATGGCCCCCAAAGCACTTGGGGGTGAATCCATGCCTTCAGGTGCAGTGAGGCAAAAATGTTGACATATTTCTGACTCAAAATGAACATGCCCAGACTTCCAGTCAATCAGGGGATTATGTTGTTTCAACCACAGAATACCCAATATCAACCCGAACTGTGGTTTCGATATTAAGTCAAGGGAAATCACTTCCTGATGGGTGTTCTGTATATTCATGGTGATTGGGGCAGTTTGTTGTCTGATCGGAAATCAATGCTGTGCCATCAACTGCATGTACAGGTTCTGGGTATTGCTTGGTAACCAAGGGTAGATTCAATGACTTAGCCAAAATTATATCAACATAATTGCCTATGGCACCTGAATCAATAACAATAGAAACTGTGCGAGTGACCTCTGGAGTGGGTTTCAAAGTAGCCTGTACCACCACTGGCC
Organism: Ambystoma mexicanum; assembly: GCF_040938575.1. Classification (NCBI taxonomy): domain Eukaryota; kingdom Metazoa; phylum Chordata; class Amphibia; order Caudata; family Ambystomatidae; genus Ambystoma; species Ambystoma mexicanum. The sequence continues at coordinate 1,253,325,319 of NC_090936.1, forward strand.
TAACCCTCCCAAAAGCAGGTATCATTTCCAAGGGAGTGGATGAACTGCTCGATCCGGCCCTCGAATCTAGGGTCGAGCAGTCCGAAAAAATGAATTTTTTGTCTTTGGACGCCGAGGACAGGTCTTTACAAAATGATAATTTAAGCCAAAACAATAACAGGCGTTGTCCGTTCTACGGCGTTCTCGCTCAATTTGGGAAATCGTACTGCGGATTCCGCCTATCTGCATGGGTTCACCACCTGTATCTGTGGAAGAGGTGGTCTGAACTGTACTAGGAAACTCTGCTTCATTTTTACGTTCAGAACGCCGTGCGTCTATCTGTAGGGCGAGGTCAACTAGTTCAACATGTTGTGTGTGGGCAAAGAGGGTATGACGGCCATGGCGTCCTTCATGGAATTACTGAGTCCTCTGTAAAACACCACTGCTTTCTGTGCTTCAGGCCAAGAGGTCTCAGCGGCCAATTGATTAAATCGGGCAATATATTCTATGAGTGAACCCTTTCCTTGAAATAATTCCAAAAACTCAAGATTACGGGACTGGGCCTTGTGGCGTGTGTCAAATACCTGAGACATTTCTGTGACTAATAAGTCAAAATCATAAAGAACAGGACTATTGTTTTCCAGCAACGGGTTTGCCCAGGCGGCAGCTGTACCAGCTAGATGCGATGATGTAAATGCTGCCTTTGTGGTGGAATCGGGAAAAGCCTGAGGTCTACAAAGAAAATGCAATTTGCATTGGTTTATGAATGTACGAAACTTTCGGGAATCCCCATGAAATCTTTCTGGAGCAGCCAAAGGAAAGGGCGTGGGCACCAATACGGGAACTTTAGGTGCTTCAGTGGGAACAATAGGTGGCGCTACTGCTGGTGGGGCTGCCGTCAAATCTCCAAACTCCGCATCAGCGGGTAAGGGATTGTGAGTACTTTGGATGAGGTCTAACCGCTGATGTATGGCGGTATTAGCAGCTGTCATATCCGCCCTCAACACTGATTGCCTGTACCAATAAAGCCACTGGGTCGTCGGCTGCGGCCTCCATATTCAACACAACCCGCGGCTTCACAGTCTGTCGTAACTTGACTCATTGTGAAGAATATATGGGCCTCTGTCCCCAAGTTCCACACGGAGAGAAGAAAAATCACTCCCCGTGCGAGCCTTGAGGCCACAGGTGGTGGTTGTTGTTTCATAGGAACAGATGCTGCCGAGGACCCCAGAGCTGTGGAATAAATTAGGTATTAGTACAAACACAGTACTGTCAACAATGGAACCCTCAATTTTCTTTACAAAAAAACCCCATATGCAACAGATGGCTGGAGAGAAAGCAAAAAGCAAGCAAGACCCTCCAGGATTTAGAAAACTCCACTATTCCGTCTGATTGGGATGACTATATTTGTGAGCCCATTCTATGCCCAATGACATCAAGCTCAGATTCTGAGAGACGAGGTACTGGAAGAGACGAACCTGGAAAAAGTTAGGAAAGAGAATGAGAGACCCCCTGAGAATGTCTTTTACCGCCTGAAGAAAGGCAAAGCTATTTGTAGCTTCCACCATATCACTAACTGAATCAGAATCCTCTAAAATAAAACAATGCTATTTCTGTGGGGACTGGAGTCATAACGATTGTTACATAAATCGGCAGGAAGAACTCATGGAGGGGACAGTTATAAATGTTTCTTGTGCGGAAGGCCACGTTGTTAGGGGAAGGGTATGTGAGAAACCTAAGGGCTTTCTTACTTATGGACCCTACGGATTCTTTGTTCAGTTGGCCAGGGTATGGCCATCACCTTTGGAACCAGACCCTGGGGTGGACCAGCGGGAGGATCTCCCAAGCAGGGGGTCCTTGGGGACAGTTGGAGGAATGCCCTCGGGAGGTATTTCCCCCTTTCTCACAAACCCCAACACTTCCTCCACCATTATAGGTGGTTATGAATCCTGTCATGTTGCCCCCTCCAATTCCAAGAGATACTAACATTCAAGTAAGGCATAGGAGAAGAAATATATCGATATCCAGACATCCTCACAGTCACTATGGGACATTGGCACCCCGGGCGGGGGAGCCAGCCACTCAGGTGGCTAGGAATGCAGGCTTGAACCACTGGTACAAGCCCATGTTCCAAGCTGCCTGATGGCCAGCTCTCCCCACTGCCATCTTTCCACCACTCCACCTGTTTAAAAAAAAAAAAAAAAAAATGTTTTAATCAACCCACCCCTACTCCCCTCACCCCACTTACCTTATTCGGCTGCGGTGATCCTTGCCGCCGAGGCATCCTCAGCTTCCCACAGCCGCCATGGAAAGGGAAGGCGGGGCTCTGTACGGGCAATCTTCATAGCTCTATTGCTCTTCTTCTTCGTCCCAGTGGTTTTGACAGAAGGCAATGGTGAGGAAGTATTGGAATTGTAGTTTTCCCTAATGATGGTGCAAAACTTCTTTGTTTGTCAATGGTTAAGGGGACAGATGTGCGGTTATAGGTGTATGAGTTTTAGATGATAATGTGGCTTTACAACACCAGGGGGTAACAGGCCGCGGACCCAGTTAACAGCCCAAGCAAAGCAAGGGCCATTAACGTGGGCCCATGGCCGTTACTCCGCCAGTGTTGCCCGTGGAACACCTACATAGGGCCGTTAGCACCCGGATTACCAAAGCGGCAATGTAGGATGCTACTTTTTTTTTTTTTTTTTTAATAGGATTTTCATTCCTACAGCAGGACGCTGCATAGAAAGGAAAATCCTTTTTTTTTAGCACCCTGGGTTGCTGCTTTGGTAACCTGGGATGCTAAGGGCCCTATGTATTGGTTCCACAGGCAACACCAGGGGGGTAACAAACCTGGACCCACGTTAATGGCCCTCTCTTCGCTCAGGCCGTTAACTGGGGCCGTGGCAGTTACCCCCTGGTATTGCCAGTGGAACGGGTATTTTAACACCACATTATCCTCTAAAACCCATTCACCTACAACCACACATCTTCCCCTTCACTCTGCCAAACACTTACAGAAGTTCCCCCTCTATCATTAGGGAAACTACAACTCCCATACTTTCTCCCCATTGCCTTCTGTCAAAACCACTGGGACGAAGAAGAGTAATAGAGCTATGAAGAATGCCCATGGTAACCAATGTACCATGGACTACTATGGGTAGTCACCACCTTGTACCATTAACAAGGACAGGCAGATCAGGCCTCCCTTTTCCACCACCCACACCCGATTCCAATTAACACTCCCTGTCAGTATAAAAGGTGGAGCACAATGAGCGAGCTCGGGATGCTGGAAGATGCAGAGAAGCCAGAGGGAGACCAATCAAGCTGGAGAGAACCTGGAAGGCCTGGGGGAGGAGGAACAGCCCAGACACTGGACCTGTGAGTGCATGGGAGGCTGCAGTGTGGACTGTTAGCTGTTCCTCCAGGGAGACAAACCAGTGGCAGCTGAGGTTGCCTGGGGCACCCACATCAGACCTCCTCCCCTGGCTGAAACTGCAGAGTCCAGGGCTTTGAGGGGCAGGTGGTAGGACCCTGACCTCACACATCGCTTTGTGTTACTTTTGCTCACAAACCGCGAGAAATGCAGTCTTTAGGGAGCTGGTGAAGTAGGAGCAAAATACAAGATGGTGCATTCTAGGACTGGAAGTCCAAAACCATATATATTTTTTTTTTAAATCAGGAGGGGTCTGACCCAGCTGAGGGAGACCCTTTTGTGAGCATTAAGGAGGGGTCGGAGACTGGATGAGGGAGACCCGGGGTCCAAGACCGGCTGAGGGAGACCCAATGAAAACCAAAGCCAGAGCGCAGAAAGAAGCCTTGAAGGACCAGGAGGTGGACGTGGAGCTGAGAGGCCAACTCAGTGCTGGAGAGTGGCTAAGGCATGGCTAGGGAGACCCATCTCCAGGAAACCAGGAGAAGGCAGGCTGCAAGCTTCTGGCCAGGCCCTGAATGAAGGCAAAATACAGATGACCTGTGAACACGGCAACCAGTCAGTTTCCGAGAATGAAAGAAACCCGGTGTGTGAAAGTGTCAAAGGAATGAATATGAAATACATCGAAGTGGTCATGCAGAGGTTAAGCAAAGACCTCGCACAGTCGAAAGTCTTAGATTATCTATGGAAGAAGGAATTGTGAACGACAGGTCCGAGCCCAGCTGAGGAAGCCCGGGGTGCGAGCCCGGCTGAGGGAGACCCATTGGAAACTGTGAACCCTTAAACTTGAGAACATTGTGCTAAAGAGGATCTGAGCCCGGATGAGGGGGGAGGTCATGCATGGCAGTCAGATTACCTCTGGACCTGTAACACCCTATTCTCACAGGTCTTGGTATGCCCATAGAACCTCAAAGCCTTTCTATTCTAGATGGAGGCCGTTTGATACTTTGCCCGGAAAACGATGTTTGCATTACACACGTCGTTAGTATCACGTGATTGGAGAATGTTACGTGTATTCTACTGTTCAGAGAGGGGAGGAAGTTACTGACGGGCCCATAGGTCAGTACTCACCCTCCTGCGCTTGTAAGACAAGATAGCTGCACCATGTGAGGACAGGGGGTGCAGGATTCACATACTCCAGCACGACTAAATAATGAGGACTCAGTAAGTTGGCAAAGGGAATTCTGTTTAATGGCAAGTACATCAAACAGGGAAAACAAATGGAAATCAGCAGCGTTGCGATCACCTCTCTCGCCCCGACTTCCCTGAACTTCAGTTGAACAGCCACTTTTATGCATAAAACTCGTCATCATTGACATCTAACTTTACAAAAATCATCATGCAATATAATTGGTTAGGAAAGGTAAATGAAGTATAGGTGCTATATCTGTATACGGTAACCGAGCATGTGGATTGGATAACTTATCGGGTGGGCGTCTATGTCCAACCCTCTACATTACTCGTGATAGATGTCACTACAAGTACGACGTCTCATTGGTTCTACTGACTATAGGACCCTAGATTACTTGGTCTATTGTGATTGGGCGGGTTACAACCCTAGACATAAATCCCCATTTTAATTAGCAGCATGCAGAATGGAAACTCGGGTGCCTGGTGTCCTAAGTTTCACCCTACCTCCCTTCCATCAATCAGTATGTTAGGGCTGTGTGTCAATTAGTTGGCTGGGTATGGCCTCGGGACTGTAGTCTCTTATCAGGCGAAGTTATGGCATCCTCGGGTTTGGATGACATCAGGCGGTGGCACTTCTTCTCGCCTGGCAGGTGGCAGGTCACGTGTCTGTTCACCATGAATCTGCTTCAGCTTCCAGCTTTTGTTGTACTTCATTCTGCTTCGGCTCTGCCACCTGCCTGGGCCTCCACGGGCGAGCTGGTATGCTCCGGAGCCTGATTCTTGCGAGTTGATGCTCTCCTCCCCTTCTCTGGTTGACCTCGATTTCCTACGCATGAGCCGCTCTTTGTTGAGTTTCGATTCCGCTCCTTCTCTTGCCTTTGGCTGGGTTACAAAAACTTGGCCTGTCAGGCTCTGACCGCCTGGGTACATTTCTGCTTTTACAAAATGGAGTCGCACTTGTATTATGTGCTTCTCGAGGTAGATATATAGTCGGCGCATGCCGCTTCTATTATTCTACTCAGCATTGCAAGCAGTATTGGTTTCTTAGCATCTTGCATTTCAAGCCTATTTGCACACGTTTAACAGGACGGTTGCTTCCATCTTGTCTCGCAGCACTGTTTCCTTACGTTTTAACATTGTCTCTTCTCTGTGTCCATTCCATTTATTTTCGTAGCTACTCGCACTGGCGTGCTTGTCTTCGATAGCCACTTTTGTTCATTTGCGAGTCTGTTCAGGCACTTATGTCATTTCTACTGGCCTTCCATTACGGCTTTTGGGGACTCTTCGTGGACCGCATGAAGGTATTCCTCATTTCGCATCAGCGGCTGGTATGGCTGTCTGATAGGGTACCGCGGTGCCCAGGGTTGTCTTGTTATGGGCACTTCAAAAGGCACAGATCTCCTAATGTATACTGGGCAGAGTCCCAGTGCGGCTCTCTGTTGGTTCATTTGCTTTTCATATGTCACGCCCCTTGGTGGGTACCTTCCTGGCAGATCGAACTGAGGGGTAGGGGTGCAGGTCATGTCTGGAACCTCCTCTACACTACTCTACGTATATTAGCAGCGTGTGGAAGTCGCTTGCTGCTTCTGATTGAAAAAACATGGAGTCTTGTAGCTGAAGCTTTGATCTGCATCTTCACAACTCTTCAGCAACTTCTTTGGTAATTCCTTGCTGTTTGTAAAATCCACACTCAGTTTCCTGGAATTCTTGCAGCCGCGTCTAAGAAGACAAATGTGCGGCTCTCCTGGCTGCGTGTACTATTGCTGCGTGTGAAATCCACACGCGGTTTTCCTGGAATTTGAATGTGCTATGCTCTGATTGAATCCTGTCGCCTGTGATTAAACAGGCGTATTTCTAACTTATCCTTCTGCATTTCATGATTGAGTGTTTTGCTGCACACTATCTGCTGTTCTACAAGGGAAAGGAAGTACTTCCGACAACTGTTTATTAAGAATGTGATTGTGCACACTACTTTGGATGCTACCCTCCCTTACTAACCTTCCCTCCTTTTTCATTGGTTCTATTTGGATTGCTTCACAGACTTGTTATCGGACCCTCCCGTTATCAGCATCTACAGGTTAGTGTTGTCCTATTTGGTGAACTATTTGTGAGAATTAATGTTGGGACACCTCTTCATTACACCTTATTTTATCCTAGGCTGACTCCCAATTGTTTTCCCACGCCCTTTCCAGTGATTGCTCCCACTGACTGGTTAGCTTAGTCATAGAGTGGCATCAATGGATGGTCCATTTTTGACTTCACTACCTTCAAGCGTTTACCGCCTCAAGGATCCGGAAGAGCCCTACCAATTGTATCCTTTACTGGTCAGTGTAAGATACGTGGTTGATTTATGACAGGGGATCCGTGGCCCGAGCCTAAACGAGGGCGATCCAATTGTGAACTTGTGAATACACTGACAAAGGAAAGGGACTTTGCGTATTGTTTGTTAGATCAGGCCTTCTGCAATAAGAGATTGTCATTGTGAGAGAGACTTTGGTGGAAGGCCCTGATGCCCATGTGTTGAACTGTTGCTGCGTGGCCAAGGGGGGGGGGAGGAGAAGAGAGAGAGAGAGAGAGAGAGAGAGAGAGAGAGAGAGGAGAGAGAGAGAGAG